>NC_052135.2:54195395-54502620 GCF_016086655.4 Lepeophtheirus salmonis
AATGCTATCAGAACGTTATATAGGACTTTTAAATAAGTACGCTACTACATTTATGATAGATGATGGTCTTGTATTTGTACTTGCTACATGAAAACGAGGAAATTTTAATCTTATCCGCACAATTTGTGCTTTAGCCATTGGAAGATTTAAGCTGAAATGCGATATTCATAAAAAATCAGTGGAAAACGGAAAAAATCCTTTGGATTTTTGAATTTTTTGGGTATGGACTTGACTGATTATTCGACATTCTTACATGTAATTGTCCTTAGGTACATTAGACATATACATAAAGTAAGAAATATATAAGGATGTTCTCCTTTTCTTGAATTTTATTCAAAATTGTTTTTATTTTGACGCACCATAAATGTATGAGGCTGTTCAACTAATAGCAATTACTCCAATCAAGAACAACGCTTGTGTATCTAATAACTTAGTAGACATATCACACCTTAGTAAACCTTGAGTTCAACACTTAAGATTCCAACCATGTGCATAGGATTAATTAACAGCAAAGTGAATAGGACTCAATACTAATTAGTCATAGGTTGTATGTGTGTGTAGCTCTCATACTAAGGTCAAGGATTAAGGAGGAGTACACTCCCATATATTCCTGAGTATTTATACGAGTTTGTTGAGATATACCTTTGTTTTCTATTATGTTTTCATCAGAAAAATCGGTATCTAAATTTCAGCTGTTAAGTTAGAGGGGTATAGTAGCATAAAAATATATAATGTATTTTTTTATCAGCTGTTTCTGCTTATTTTCCTCTAATAAGTGTTGTCAACGTTGATTGGTTGAATTACCTCTTGTTATATTGTGAACACTTCTCAATAACTATTTAATTAAAATTTAATAGTCGGGAAAAATTGGCCCTGAACTGACAAACTAACAATTTATTTAAAACACTTTTTCTGTTTCTTTTCGTTTGAAAGGTTGCGTTATTCAATAAAGTTAACAACGTGCTATAAGAAGAGCTATAAGGACTCCATCTACTCAGTCAAAACCTAACAGTACCCTAAAATTTAAACATTAAGAGAAAGTTGGATTATGTTTGAAAAATTCAAATTATTCCCTGACATCTTTTTGTTGTGATAAAATTTAAAATTTTATTGCATTTTACAATTTTACAAGCATCGTGTATCTATAGACAAGTCTTGTCTGAAGTTAAGCAGTGCCTGTATAAAAAATACGGATAAAGTAAGCTTTTGGATAGAAGAAGATGGTTACAGAATTAAGAAATTAATTATCAAAGTAGTAATTTAATTTTGTCTTCCTTTTGGGTACTATTTTGCCCAAACATTTTATCAATTAAAAAAAACAACTAATGAGTTGGGTTAATGTTGAATAGTTCAAATTTGTTCTTCAAGCCAAGTAAATCCCTACCCAATATGTGTTTAAAGCAGCTGGATGATTCTACTCGAGCCGTATATTCAATAAAACGTCTGCCTCACAATGCCAAACTGATATCAAAAATAACATGTCGCCTAAATTTATTACTTTCACTATGACTGGGGACTTCATGTTGTTCTTTCTAAGGCTTTGTAACATATCACTTTTATTATTTCCATATAAATATAGTATCAAAAAATATGACATAATAAAAACATCTCATTATTCCAATATTTCTTTAAAAGTTTCAATCGTATAGTAAGGTTGGTCCAAAGTTATGATTTGATATGATTTAATTATTTTTTAGTATAAATCAGATAAGGGAATCAAGGGCGGTTTTAAAGTGAGTGGGGCTTTGGGCAAAGAATAATGCCTGGGAATCTTTTTTATGTGCATATACTATATTTTAATTCTATTAGAAAAGAAAATACGTAATCCTTTTTTTTTTTTCAAATAATCTTATTTTTGGTAGAAAAAAAGAAAAAAAAACATTTTCTATTTAATTTTAAGAATGACTTTTTTTTGGAAAAAAGCCAAAGGTTCTTTATCAATTTATGCCCATATTTTATTTAATGAACATTTTTAAGGAATTGGACAGATCTTTTCATATTTTTACTACCTTAAAAGAGGTACTCTTTTTTTCTACTTTATTGATATTTTTATAATAAGGTCTTCTTTGTTTTTATGTTTGCAAATATAAACAATCAGGAGTGAGGCATGACGAAAGTACTCCCCTAAAGCTGGCTCTAAATGGATAATTTACATGCATTGATAGATGAACCCATATGCTTTTTGATTAAGATGCAGGTCAGCTCAGAAATTTGAGAACTTTGATTTATAAAAGACAGTTCAGAAATTTAGGTAATTATGTGATACTACGTCAAACTTTATGGTGTAGTTTCGCCCCTAATTTCAGTTTATAAGCCAATTTTGAAAAGTAGCATTTTAAATGCATCAATTGTGTAACAATACTAAGATTTATCTTTTACTGGGTTATTTGTCACATTCAAAAAAAAAATAAGATGATAAAAAATTATCCTTATATGGGTACAAAAATATTAATACAAAAATGTAATTTATTCAAAAATGTTATGTGATAATTAATCAATCCGAGAATGATGATAATAGCAATAATATTAAATTGATTTATCTTTTCATTTTGAGTATGAGAAATGGTTTTAGGAAATCGTTTTTATCGAAAAAATATAGTAAAAATGGGTGAACAGTGGAATAAAAAAAATAATTGCAGATGTTGGAACTGAAAATATATATTTAAAGTAATGAAAAAATTATCATGTGACATAATTTAAGATTCGAACAACTAAATGTCTTAGATCAGGGGCTCTCAAAGTGCTTTGTGTGAAGCCCTACTGCCCCTAGAGCTATTTTTTTTTAAAATATTTAAAAAATAACTCTACTAATTTTCTAACTATTATATATATATTGCCATAAAAACAAAAGCAACTAGAATGATTTTTCTCCTATATACAGTGTTAATTATATTTGTATTCTTCGACAAATCATCATCAACTTCTATCAACAAATTATTCTTATGGGTGCGTCGTAAATTGCAATTAAAGTAGCCAAAGTGCATCGTCAAAAAAAAAATTATAAATTTTTAAATTTTATGCATTGAAAGGAGCCAATAAATACCTACTAAATCAAATAAAGGGTTTAAACTAAAGCAAACATTTTTGGGTATCTGAACTTATCCCTCAAATTTGAAAAAAAGCGCTTATAATTGAATCAAATACCTCTATGAAATATTGCTTGAATGTATACATATATGAAGTAGAAAAATATCAATTGGGCTTTTCTTGATATGTGTTCAAAATTGTTTTTATGTTGACACAAAGAGACTCGAATCTAATTAATGTGCCATGTTAATATGGTTGCAAGTTCGAGTTAACAATAATAATTGACCTATGTCCGGAAGAGTATATTGCAAAAGTTTTCGTCTACAATGTTTGTTTAATCCTTCAAAGATTCGAGAGCATGAAACATTTCAAAACCCCTGGGATATACATATAGAATGGCTCTAGGAAGATTGCAAAAAATTTCCACCAGGAAAGGAAAATCCATGATATTTCTTATGGATTAAAAAAACAATCATTAATATTGATCTCCTTGGCAATCAAAACAGAGCTTACATGACGATGAATGGGAATCGACGAAATCAAAATAAAGCAAGAATTGGCTGTTACAGTATCAAGACTACCAACACTATTCATATTTTCAACCACCTGGCTTGCGTTTAACCCTTGTTTGAAGAAAAAATGTAAAATATGACATATTTTCTCTTTGCTGGTGTACATCTTTGATGCGCGCTCAAACAATACTGAGTCAAACAATCACAAAAATGTCTTCTTTACTACGAAATCTTATTTTTCTAAGAAATCTATCTTAAACCAATCGAACCATAGAACTAATCTAATATCTGCAACATTCACACATAAAACTGACCCATCCAAGGTGAAGGATTATTGAAGAGTAACAGAGCGTAATTAGTTTATAAGAGTTAAGGTATTAAGTATAGAATAATTCAATTGACGTTTTTAAGCTTCGTGTTATTCAAAGTCTTGTTTCAGATGTTTCATTGTTGATAAAATGTAAAAAAACCTCCTAAGTGTTTACTAATAAATATAAATATTACATTTATTTTCTAATGAAGAGATTTAAGATATCTTCCTTAAGACTCCAAGCTGATATTGCACAACCAATTGACTAGGAGAGTAGGCGATTCTATAGGGTTCTTGTAAGACGTAGGGGGGTAAGTTTTAACATATAGAGAGGTTCCAAGTTTAACCTACACAAATCTGTGTGAGGGATTCAATTTGGGAAATTACGAAGGTCATTTTTATTAAGTCCCATTTACTGATGTGAAAACTATCAACGGATTCTAAAATGGGTCATAGTCATCTGTAGAGGGGAAAAATTGCTAGATTAATTACTATAGAGGTAAATTTTCTGTTGGCAACAAATGGAATGTAAATTTTCCTGTGGGCAAAATATATGTTTTAATGATGAAAAATAACGATATATTGAGTTTGTAGCATGTTGATCAAGATTTAGAGGTTGCAACGAGTTTTTGAACTTGTAAATTTCCAATTTTATTAACAAATTTAGATGAATCAACAATATATAAAAAGTCATAGTATAATATACCGCTAAAAAATTTAATTATATTCACTTTTAACTTATTTATTCGAAAAGAACAAAATTAAATAAAAAAATGCACTAATCGTATACTACCTTCAAATACTATGTACCTTCAGTGTAAAAATGTCGAAGTAAAAATGCAAACAGGGTATGCGTGTGTGATCTTCTGTGCACCTATCTCATTACCGAAAAGGCTGCAGATAGCATTAGTATCTCCATCTGGATTACCTACTACGTAAATAATTATATTACAGCCCTATACAACCAAAAATAACCATAAACTATTCTGCAACAATATGGCTGACTTCTGACCTGCCTCCATGTGACACTCCTCCAGTCTTGACCTCAACTCCCTGGACTTTGTAGTTTAGAGCACATTGAAAAGGAAATTCTTTTGCATTTTTCATCCAATTTTAGATTCGCTCCAAGATGTTATTATAACAGTTTGTTAGGCCAAAGACACGGCCTTCATCGTCAAGTGCTGCCAATCAGTCGTATCAAGGCTGTTATTGCTTGTGAAGGAGCACATATCGAATAAAAAATATAGCTAAATAGATTACTACTTGGAACTGTATATTTCTATATTTTTTATCAAAAGGAACATTTTTAACTTTTCTCCTCTACAATTCAGGGGGGAAAATCACACTTTCATAACCAGTATAATTTACCTCATACTAAAGATATGATCAGCACAAATGTCTACATGTTGTTCAGCAATGGATAGAAACATTCATAAATTGGTACGTAAACAGTTGGCTTTTATCACTACCTTATTCATAAAATAGCATATATTATATAATTATTATCAATAAGGGTAGTACAAAGCGTTTTATTTCTTGTTGGTAGACAATACATTCATATATGAGTTTCTATCTTGAATGATACAACCTTTTCCAAACATTCCTTCATTGTAGGCATGACAAGACTTTGTCTGAAAAAGAAAACCATGGAATAGCTACAATATACCATCTACAATGAATACGTTATAACATTTGTATATTTGAACACTAGACTCCACTGATTGATTAGTATTTAATCATACTTCTTCTTCCATGTTCCGGATGCTACAAGCCTTCCTTCAAGGAACCTTACCAATCAACCTTGAAATAGGCAGATTCCTTAGTCATACATTTTACGTAAATTATTATAATTACGATTAAGTTGTCCAAGTTTCTGGAAATTTAGGACGGGTGAGTACATTTGCAGTGCGTCAACACTAAAAAAAAAATATTGAACAAAAATCAATAAAAGAAGAAAATCTCAATTCTGGAACAATTTAAGATACCCAAGAATTTTAGTAGGGCTTTGAAATATTATTTGATGAACAAACTTATATTGCCCCATATACGACTATTTTTAAATAAAATATATCAATTTATTATTATCTTATTGTGACAATCAATTTAATTTAATTTAAGTGAAATTTCTGGTACACCCAAAGGGTTATTAAAATAGTTTGTTCATAGTAGTTGTCGATAATTTTTTAAAGATTATAAATGTACACCACACTCAAATTTGGAAGGAAAAACAATCATTCTAGTTTTGTTTTGTGTTGACGAGCCACATTTCCCAAAAACCTAATATAGAAATGAAACAGATAAATTACTTCTATCTTTAAGTGTATTATATTTTTGCATTGAAGTTACCGAATTATATCGTAGTTAGTGCATTCTTAATCAGTCTCCCCAACCTCATTTAATTTTTTTTCTAATAGGTCCAGCCTTTTTTACCTTTCATTAGTTGTAAGGTCCTAGCTTTCTCTTTATGTTCCATTCTGCATAATATTAAAGAGTAATAACTTGAATTAATAGTTCAATCCCCCCCCCTCAGATAGTATGTCAAAGCAAATTATCCTATAATTAAACTGATCAGCACTTGGTAGAGCGCAAACTTCGGACTAAATCACTAAAAAATAACATTAATTTCTGGTGCATTTTAATATAAAAATGTTTGCAATGTTGAACATTTTTGACCATGTTTTTGACCTTGACCTTTGTACCTTTTGTGTGACCTTGCCCTTTCGTGAGACCTTGACCTTTGACCATAAATTATTTAAAAAGTGCCTCCATCATATCTATAAAATGAGTCTAATTTGAGTTATATATCCTATTTTTTTTCAAATTATGGTCGATTATACTTTTTTCAGGTTTTGTGTGACCTTGACCTCTCAAACTTAATGACCTCTTACTGTTAACATACATAATCTAGCTACAAGAGTATACCAAAATCAGTCTATTATCTTGCTTACAAACAATCACACCGAGGTGAAAGCATAACTTCCGTTTTACTTTGGTGGCAGATGTAATAACTAAAAAAATCTCACTGGAAGAAACTATCATGTTGGCCTCCCAACTCTCAAACATCTCGTATCTAAAAAAACTAAGAAATAAACTTATATATTTATCAAAATGTTTATTCATAATTGAGGTGTTATCCCAAATAACTCGTAGGTTGAGGCATCCGTATCTCAACGTATTATCGGCTGGTTCATTGAAATCTGAACACTTACAAATTAAAAAATTAATGAAGGTTGAGTTATTGAAATTAATTCAATTTCGATAATTAAAGCATGAACACTTAATTGCAAAACAAAAAAAACTTGAGCT
The DNA here is from genome assembly GCF_016086655.4 of Lepeophtheirus salmonis. NCBI lineage: Eukaryota > Metazoa > Arthropoda > Copepoda > Siphonostomatoida > Caligidae > Lepeophtheirus > Lepeophtheirus salmonis. Next base: position 54,202,551 of record NC_052135.2, read on the forward strand.
CTCTAGCTTACGTATAAGTCTAGAAAATGACACTTAAACGTGATGGACGAATTTCAATTCTCGCACTCCATCCAGTTGGTCATTTCCAGGACCACCGTCTACTCCATCAGCAAGTCCGAAACGTTGAAGAGGAAGAAGTCCTGATTCCCACAACCCTCAACTATAACTTTAGGGTGCATGTCGAGGGAAAGTTATACAGGATCTTTCATTGTAACACCGAGGCATTCAAAACCACTGTCAGCGAGGACTGGGAAGCCATGACAGAGGACTACATCTGTAGCAGGTGCCAGGCCTTCCAACACCGCCTATAAACCATCGTTACCGCTAGTAAGGCCATATTAATAGAAACATATGTATTCATAGCATTAATTATGTTGAAATTGTTATTTAATTGATAAATTTTATCTTGTTGAAGTTTAAAATTCAAAGTGCTTAGATTTTAATGCACCACTTGGTATGACATATTTCTATAGAAAATGATACTGCATTAAGATTCTTTTTTTGAGCACATCTCCATTTCCACGTATGTGGATATTAAACGAACCATTAATTCCCTTGTCCATAAATCTTCGGTTCTTCCATCTTTTTTATGTACTTTCTTGAAACACCATGAATAGATTAGCTTTTGGCATCCTCAAAGGAGTAGGGCACAAAATAAATAAATCTTTCATGGTGAATTTGAATGAGATTTGTTCTAGTCTCATGGGATAAGATGTCTAATGTTGATACATAACAATATTTACAAGGGAAAAAAGTAATTTGGATCATGTCATATGTTTTGTACAAAAGAAAAAAAAGAAAGAAAGAAGGTATATAACATTTGCATATTTCGAAGATTGTAGTAGCTTAGTTCTTCTATATAGTATATCATAAAGGAATAAAATAGGATGATTATCTGTAATTAAGATCAATTATAAATATAATTCAAGAAAATAAATGACTATATAAATAAGATTCTTCCTGTAGGAAGAAAAATGCTTTACAAAATATATATTAGTATTGGATTTCATTTACAAATATTCAGTTCGAATTGATATTGATTCAAGTTGAGCTCAAGTAAATGCATGAAAATAAGAAAAATACATATTTTTCTATTGCATTGATAGAATCCACAAAATAAAATCGGCAATAATTATTAATTAAATATTATGTGTGATACATTTTAGAAAATATTTATTGGCATAATAGGAAATTATTTCGAAAGGTTGGGACTATACATATATATCCATCACAATAAAGTATAAATGATATCAATTTAGGTTGCCATTTATAGCTGTTAACAAGTCTAGGAAGATTGCTCCGTAGGGAAAATTGAACTCCAGACTATGGTCATCGGATAATTGTCTTCAGGAATATTGACTTTAGAAAAGAACTTCAGGGGAATGCAAAAGACTGCGTAAAATGAAAGTACTTTGTCTCATTATAATTTTTTTTTCAAATGCAACTATTACAAAATTACATCTTTACAATATTGTACTATGTATTTCCTGACAATTTAGTTCAATTGTCTTATCACTTTATGGAAGTGGTGCAGTTTTATTGAAATATCATATTCGATCACAGATTTTGGTGTAGGTTATAACATAAACAATAGGAATAATGGATTAAACTGCAATGAAAAATTGCTTATAACTTCCTTAATATTGATGCTTCAACATGATTTTCGTATCAAAATGTCTTTTTCACCATTATCTATTAGATAAAATAGCTTTAAAATGAAAATATTGAATTTGAAATTTTTGTCACATACCTATAGAATATAAATAATAATTCGTCTGGCAATCTATACCATTCACAGATAGGACTGCCCCATTTCAGGACCCAAAGATAGCTTTTTCATCTGTAGAAATACAGTTAAATATAGATAGTGGCCGTCAAAGCTCCCATTGTAATAAAAATATTGTAAAATTAGAAGGGATCCTTTATAGTTCTTGAAGCAGTGGTGGTAGTTTATAATAGCCTATTGATCAGGAATATAGATTTATTGTACAATTAGGGATGTCATTTGATCGTTGCCCATTTGCCGATGGAAAAACAATCAACGGATCTTACGAAGGGTAAGACCTAGGGGTTACAAACTTTCATCATTTTGAGAGGCTTGGTCCCAAAAACTATCAACTTGGTAGTATAATTACCCATATCAATTAGTTTATTGGTATAAATATATACGATTTTATTATTTATTATTGGTGGGGGGGTTGAGATACCTTTCAAGGAAGACTAGAGTACCCTAAAAGGGACTAGAGACGCCACTTGTTATACTTGTATGTAGATGGGACTAACTCTAGATAAATGTAATATGATATATTAATGACAATTATCTGGAGGGGACTTTCTGACGGAAATATTCCGAAGGGCAATCCTTCGTGTACGGTTATTAGCATATCAGCTGCACCATTACCTATTACATGTCTTCTATTCGATAGAATATCCGCCGAAGTAGAAAATATCCTTCCGCTCGGCACCGCAGTTAGTGGAACGAATTAGTATGTCATGGCTTCTTCAAATAAGTATGAAAATCTCTATTTATTTTACTGTTCCATCACTATAGTAGATCTTATTATCCTTGAACGTAGAGTAAATTTAAAAAAATCATTAAAACTTATGTTCAGTGGAGTTTTTATATACACTAGTTCGAATTATTTAAAGAAAAAAAAATGTGGACATAAGTAAAGTCGGGTTTTTTTTTCGAGTTTGAGTAACACTCGAATCCAACACTACAAAATATAATATTTGCTCTGTAGGTAAATATATTTGAAACTATGCAAATTAAATCAAACATATATTTTATTAAAATACGGAAACATAGTTGCATACTTTTGTTGTTGAAATATGTAGGAAGGGACCAAGGTAAAAAAATAAATAAAGAAAGGACATTCATTTACTTAATTATGTTGTATCTTAACCTAGTTAGAAATGTAATTATTCTTTTTTGAAGGAAGTACATACGAGTATAAAATACTCTTCAGAAAAGACGAATGGAAAATGTACCTAAAAGTAGACACATAAAACATGTTCCAACATTTGGTATTTTATAGAAATGTCCCCTTTTATGATATGTTTGTTTGTATGTACATTAGGCTGTCCCAGGTTTTTATATTTATGTTTTGGGTTAATATATTTTTCTTCTATACAAATATCTTTTGTACTGTAAACAATAAAAAAACGGACTTGGACAAAATTTGAGACGTCTAAGGGCATTTTTGACGTCGTACAGGCAATTTTAAGCCATTAAAGGTGATCATTATTTCGAACAATTAGAGAACATTTGAAGATTACAAAGTGGGGACTCATAACTTGCAGTAGGATGACTAAATTACAAAAATCATAACTTTTATAGAATCAAGATACGACAATTCAAGACCAATTTAAGAAATATTGAAACACTATATTTTTCTCTGTTTGTGGTGAGAAATAATTTCTCTGCGAATGCCCCAAACTAACTGCAAATTTCAAGGAGTTGAGGTATGTGCTAGAAGAGGCTAGAAAGCCATCCATACTGAATAAGTTCTGGTTGTTATTGGTGCTGTAATGCACTTATTGATGTTGTAGGCAGTCTGGATTAAGATATCAGCGGTTTCTGCAGCTTTCTTGGTATTGCCACGGGCCCAGAGGATTTAGCACACACTGTACCTTTTTTGTTGTTGCTTCAACATTTTTACACTTACACCCCCGGGATGCGAACACAACTTGTTCATTTTTGTTGTAACTGTCGTTTGGCTGCACTCTAAAAACTCTTTTTATGATCTGTAAAAGTTCAAGCACACAAAGCCAGTTTGGGTCTCAGATCTTTTTGGGATGGACAAGTTTACTTATACTGTAGCCGGGTTTCCGGTCCAAGATTTGTTCTATTTCTACTTTCAGTTGCGTTCGTAAGATTTAGTATGACTCACTTTTTGAGATAAACAAAAAAAGGATGTATTCTCTCTGTTTAAGCTGTTTTCGTCGATTGATTCTCTTTATTTAAATCATCTGACTTTATGTACTTCTTAATTCACATAGTTATCATAAGTTTTTCATAATTTATTCCCCTTTTCTTTTGAAATTTGAGGTTGAGAGTGGAGGGAAAGGGACGGAACGTATAAATGGTTAAGTCGATACACACCTATTAGTTTTTAGTCTTTTGTCTTGTATGTATAACGTATTGTAATGTTATCGTGTACTTCATAACTTTAACATATAAATCGTAAACCATTCTGGATTTTATTAAATTAATGGCCTCCATACCTGGTTGAAGTTATTAATTTAGACATAAAATTGTTTAAAATATATTGAACTATCCACGAATTACTTTATTATGGATAAATATTGTAAGATCCTTTATTTCAATTAAACTTGATTTATTTCACCAATAAACTAACAACTTCATAGCCTAAAAAGTTAGTCTACATACATATAGTTTATAGTAAGTAGTAAAAGCCGCTTGATTAAACCAAATCCATTGCATTGTACAGTTCATGGATATAATTTTGTATATGTACACTAAACTGTCCCGTTTTCGGCTTAATACTTAATCCTAGTTATAAAAAAAGATACTATCAATATCGCGCAATATCATCTGAATTTATATCAATTCTATAGTGCTTGAAGCCACATCTACATAAAGAATTGTATCGCGTGGTTGTTCCACTCAGCGTATCTTCACTAATTACACAAATGTACAATGCATTTGGTCGTTAACCGTCAATGTTTTTCTTTTCTTCTTCTTATCAGTATTCTTAACACTGATTGGTTGGATACAAATTAGTTCTATATTATTGAATACTAATTTTAAAGTTGGAAGGATTGCTTAACTACAAACAGACTTTTGTTTTTTTTTCTGTTTCTTTTTGAAGAATAGGTTGTGAGGTACAATAAAGGTAACGGAACGTCCACTGTTATTATAATAATTATGTTGTAATACGAATAACATTTGATTTTTGATTGTTTCGACGTGGATCCGAGAAAATGTGAATCCGTCCTATATTTACCTGAAAGATACCCCATGGAACATTCTTTGTTAAATTACAACGTGATAGATAGAACCGAGTGACGTCATCATCAGTCTACTAATGTTATCAGATTTGAGTTATTAACACCCGATGCATATAAATTATGAGAATGATGCATGCTATAATTGAGTCTTAATTGTGGGAAACTATTCTCGTGTAGTAAAGATAATTATTTAATGAATTTAATTGGTAGACGGACGTATATAATAGTAGAGACCTTTAACATATGCTCAAGCACGTCCACTGCAAAAGACGTAGAAAAAAGTATAAATTTCTATAATTACATAATATAGCTAAGTTCAGAAGGCCGGTAATCAAACATTTTTCTTACTTTTGTTGAAAAAATTCCATTTCTTATTTTTAAATGGTCAAATAAAGAAAACTGTGAGATACTTTATATTCAAATTAAATAATTTAATAAAAACTGTGATTTATGAATTTCACATGCCTTTATATATATAGGTATATATTCAACGATTTCAATCTAATAAATACTTTTTTTTTCATAAAAATATGACAAATGGGCTTTTAAACTTATTTTTTGTCATTCCAGTGATTTTTCAGTGCTTCTGTTCCTTTAGTAGCAGGTGTTCTTGACCCTCCGCTTACATATCTTTATTATTATATATAGAGCTGTAAATAGCAAGCCTTTTTGTTATTTAAAAACAAAGAAACTGATAATTAACACCGTAACCCTAACAATTTGAATAATTTTTGTGTGAAGAACAGCTTAAGTGTCATGAGGGTTCATTAAATTATCTTCCAGGTGCTGTGGGAGGAAGGAAATAATCACAAGTTTCCCTCCATATCATGCAAGGACATACTCTGTTTTCGACCCTCAATTCTACTCTGAGTCCAACAGGGGCTTATCTTACAAATCCCAAACAGTTATTATCTGAGCTACTCTCCGTCATTCATGAACACAGGTACTTTTGGAAATCCTTTGTACTTAGATGCTCTATCCTGAAGAATGAAGGAATAATGATAACAGCTTCAGACAAAAAAATATATAAAACACACCTCGGAGTGCCAACGAAAACAAAATTTGGACACTAAAAATGCTCTAAATTTGCAATCCTATTTATATAACTAGGGCGAACCGGTATTATATATTTAATTTTAAATTATTTTATTAATGCTTGAAATAATTCTAGAATTCAGTAAAACTTCGAGACAGACAACAAAACAATACAAAAGATATTCCTCCTTCGACCATAATGAAGATATATACTAAGACTAACTCGCTAATCCTCCTCGCCATTCCCTTTTCTAATTAGTATTCAATTTACGTTTTCCCTTTCTCTGTTGGTACAGTAATTTGTTTTTTGGAATTTGAATCGTTTTGGTGTATTTTCGAATCGTCAACCTATACATTAAAAAAAATTGAAACAGGAGGGATCAATCTTGTTTTATGAAAAAAATCAATTTATTTGTGAAAAAACTAACTTTCCCTCTAGAGCCCAGGAATTTGATCTCATTAGAATGATACTTATTTTTCTCATATATGAATAATAAATGCTTTAATTAAGCCTAAATTAATTATAATGCCAAATTATTCTGCTGCATTACATATACTTAAAGTTTTATTAAGCTATTTCAAATGTTAAATGGAGGTACTTTGCTATAAAAATAATGCTTTAGAGAGCGTGTTTTAATATTTGTGCTTTTTTAAGGACAAAATACCCTCGATGGTACTTCTTTTATGTCCCATATTAAAAGAACCGATTTAAACCTATATGTATCTTTTATTTCGTAATGATCTTAAAGAAACAACTTTTTTTTATCTTTTTACTTGCATTATTTTAAAAATCTTCATAAAACAATTCCTCCAAAATTTTTGCTTTTTAATAAAAGTCAGTTAATGGAAAAATAATTACTTTAATATAATTGACGTTTTTTTACAGTAAATAAGTTATTATGACCTTCTTTTGAAAATATTTTATTATAATTTTTTTACACAAATTGCGGTTTATACTATAACTCTCCAAAATCAGTCTTAATTTTGTCAATTACCTATTATTAGACTAAATGTATTTGTCAAAGAATATTTCTGCCAGACAATTATGAGACGAAACGAAACAATTTATTTATGTTTCGTTTAACTAAAATGAAATATTTTCTTATCTGGATGATATAAAGACGAAATTAAGTATGACAAAGACTGAGGGAAATACAATAATTCAAAGACGGAACAAAATTAACACTGCCCAGAACATCTCATATTCCCCACTGAAGAACCACTGTTCTATGCCTTACATAAATATTCAGATTATGACAAAATGGGACAAACTAATAAAATGACTTAAATCTTAGTGTCTATCAACAATAGATTCATCTTTTCCCTAATTTTATTATATATCAGACACTTTAATGTATTACAAATATGTAATTACATCGCTATACAATCCTATTTCCATATTGTAAACAATAAATTAACTATTACAATGGAAATAATAAAATATATTTTTTCATATATTTTTTTTTTATTTTCTCTTATCAATCAAAAAAATAATAAAAATTGTACAAAGTAACCAATTTTAGGATTTATGGGTAAATATTACTTTAATTATATACAAATATTACTGTTTATCATTGAAATCCAGTAGTATTGAATGCAGGTACTAAGTCTTTTTTTTATACTTAAAGTCATTTGATGAAGTGTAATCAAAATTTATTAAAAATTTGTACTATTTATGTTGTAAAAATATCTAATTTGTGAATATAAGATGTCATTTTCTTCTATTATGATACTACTTATGACGTCAGTGAAAACACTCTATACCTTCCTTCCTTCAACACGTCTTCCAAGCAGCCATTTTGACCTGATATATATTGATGTTCACCTATACATACCTATATACATACAAAAAACCAATTATAATTATTAAATCTCCTCAAAAAGCAAAACAAAAGAAAAAAATGAACAATTCTACCGATAGGTAAGCTATTTAAAATCCCCTCAAGATAAATAAAACAAAATGAAATGACAAGTTCAAGATTTATGAGCAACTTATGATAATAACGCAATACTAAACAGTACGTACACTACATAAGACGTTGACTGTTGGTTCTGGAATCATATTATATAATTCAAAATGATATGAGATGTTTATCTAATATACAAATATTCCTTAGATCTTTGTTCTGTGGAGGGATTATTTTGTTACTTCTCTTTATATAGTTTTGTTTTATGGAAATAAAGAGAAACACATATATGTTAGAGTGAGGCTAATATTCCAACTTTTTAGAGTCACACTTGAACCTATTTAATTAGAGTGTATTAGATCTGTTTGATTTTCGACTTTTTTTAAATTTCCATTATAAGTAGTGTGGAAAAGTTGTCATATTGGATAGGAAATTACCGATGCAAAATTGCATTGTAATACAAGGTCATCTTTAGGTTGCATGTCTGCATCAAATTATGTAAAGAATAAAAACTATATATTTAGTGAATACAGATTGTACGAAGATATTTTAGTTTTTTTTTCATAAAATAACTTTGATAGACATTTATTTAACCTATAAAATTTTTTTTCTAAATTTGCATCATGGAACAAAAAAAAAAAAAAAGTTAGGGAAATTTGATGATCCGCATATAGCACGCAACCTTATTTTACATTTTTAGAAAAATGGTACAAATTTTCTTATATTATTATACCTATTTACGCCGAAGGATAGCTTTAGAAAACTATTTTTAATGTTTTTTATAGGTTAGAAAAATGTCTATCATCATTCATTAATGCCAATTAAGGATTGTGTTTTAATCTTAATTGACGAAGTGAAGAATTTTTGTCTCATTTCAAACTTTGAACTAGATGTGCTAACTAAAGAAGATATCGTAGGAAAACAAAATTGTTTGGATAGGTTATTTCCTTACCAAATCCCAACTTTTCTGAAACGAACCATAATTCAAATTCGAAAAATGTTGCAAAGAAAACTGGCATTTTCCTTTTTGCCGTATCTGTCAATTTATATTCTATGCTTATAATAATAAGTAAGATAAAACTAAAGGCTGTACATAATTATTGTGTTTAACTTTTCTAAGGTGCAAATATGTTCAAATTTCAGCAAAAAGTGGTTTTCTGTACATTTTTTGTATTATTTTTTTAATCGTAACAATTATTTTTAACAAACATTCTAATTTTGAGTTTTAAAATGTAGAACAAAAAACTGAGTTTATTTTCATTGAATTACGAATGAAAAATTTATTTAAGTACAAATTATGTACTAAACACTGTAAGTGTTTAAAATATACATAAGAAGAAGGATTGATTTGAGTGGAGAAAATAGAGAGGGAGCAAGGAAGTGATGTCGAATGACTTCCATGCATTAATGAACACATCTATACAGTTTAATTGCAATACATATCAACTACCTTGAGCTCAAGGCCCAGACAATTTGAGAAAAAGTACAAAAAAATATATCGTTTCTGGGTTTTGAACATAATACCAATCTTGGAAACAAATCAAGAATTGAAGAAAACCACAACTAATTATTTTAATTTGTATATAAGGTTGGGCTGAAAAGTTTCCTACCTAAAAAAAATACAAGACATTTATTCTGATGTTTTTTTATTCTTCCGTCTATTCTCCGTGCAACTTTACACACTTTCCTTAGCGATTCTCCCATCTCTGTAACCCGTCTAGATAGTACTCGGCCTTTTTCGATGCAAAATATTGTTCACAAACCACTTTTTGTTTTTAGCTCAATTACGTTAAGTTGGATTGTCTTAGATACGTTTAATTTTAACACAAGAAACCTTTATATGTTTGCTATTATTTGAATCTATTTAAATGTTAAATTAAAAAAAAAATTACAACTCAACACTCAATTTTCTCCATTTTCACAAAAACATTCTCATATAGTCAGTCAAACGACTGACACATAACAACGTCGCCTCTACAATGCTGAAACTTTGATGTGTAGCTGTCAACATATGCTAAATAAATGTGACTAACCTTTATTTGCGGGTGCAACCATCTACACAATGAGGTTGGAAACTTTTCAGACCACCCCCGTATACATTCAAGCCAATATTTAGTAGACCTATTAGAGTCAATTATAAGCTTTGTATTAAAATTTTTGGGGATAAGTTAAGATACTTTGCAATTTTATTAGAGCTGATATGCCCCTTTCAAAAATAAATCTGCCGTTTCTCTTTTGTTTTTACATTGTGACGATCAATAAATGCTTTAACTAATGAAAAGGATTAATAATAATGGTTGATCGATAAAAATTGGTTGATAATTATTTGCAAAGACTACAAATATAATTTACTTTCAGTTTGGAGAAAAATTATCTTACTTTTGTGATAACAGGTGCATATGTATTCAAACTCAGTAAAAAAATGATTAAGCGTTCACCTTCAAAATTTAAGAATTTGTTGTCTACCATATTCATCCTAATATATTTATAAATAAATGATGAGCTAATTGCCTGAAGGACTCTATATGGGGTAAAGATACTACACTAAAAAAGATCTTTATTTTTGTACATAGATGTATATCTAGAAAAATAACCCAAGCATTTTCCTTTATTTCCATTTTGAAAATAAAGATTCTGGCAGTCTATGTATGATTTATGTTTTGAATCATGAAAATAAAAGCCAGGTCTCTAAATGCCTTAATTTATCTTGTCAATACTGATAATAATAAATTAAAAGATACATGCAAAGAATTGACAGTATAAATTGAAATCTTGCACATTCTTGCAAAAAAAAAAAAAAAAAAATGAGCTATACAAAATATACACGATTAAGTACACAGCTTCAAAAATCAAGTTTTTTTTGAGTAGGGAGGTAAATCCTAAAAATTTTTCGTTTGTTAAAAATAGGAAACTGAAAATTAATATAGTAACTCTGAAAATTTGAATAATTTTTGAAAAAGAGTAGCTTAGCTATCGTTAAATTAGCAGCAAGGAGGTGTGAGACAAAAAAAAAAAAAATAGACAAAACTCCCTCTTTGTATCAATCAAGGATAGAGGCAGGAATGAATCCATTTTCGAAAGTTATTCTTATGAATGATTTGAAGGTGCTGCAAATTGTACTTATAGCAGACAAAATTGATCGTCATAATAAAAGAACGAAAAATGTATGTATTTTATTTATAAAATCATATCGGACCCAAATTAAGTATCCTAAAAACAAAATGGGACCTTTAAGCTATAATGAACATTGTTAAGTAATTTCACTCATTCCAGAAATTAGTAATAGTAATTGCTTATTTTTTGCTCGAGATTTTTTTCGAGATTTTTTTTGTGCTAATTAATCACATGTGTAACTTTTCAGATAAATAAACTTAGGTACTAATACCGATCATTTAATATTTTTGCCTCGTGACACATTCAATTTTTTCTACCCTTCCCATTTCACTATGCAAGTGCATCGAGGTTGCGTAGTTTTTTATTTATGTTCCTTTAATTGGTCAAATGGATTTGCATTGACTAAGTATAAGTAAACACAATACTATTTCATTTATTTCATCTGACCTAGGAATCTTGTGTGAAGTTCGTATACATAAAGTATATTTCTTTCTCTAAGAATGACCGTGGCGCGAACCTACTTGCATTAAGTTCAAGAGAATAATTTTTCTCCATTGAGCTACATTGATTCCACAGGTTCTGTAGTTATTTATTTAGAGTAATACATTGAACCTCGAGAGTACAAAAATTACTCTAGTACACAAACTAATCACGTTGTCATCATTTCAGCACACTTTGTAACGGCTTTATTCCTCTAACATGCCATTAAAATTATATTTTTATCACCTGTTGATTTTTTTAATAATTTTACCCCATATACAGATTCTAGACGTTGATTTGTTGAACTAGAATTATGTAATTCTAGTCAAGCTGTGAATTACTTTCTGCAATAAAACGTTTTGATTGACGTCATAAATTGCATCATAATTGAAGGAGGCGCCATCTTGGGAGCTCAAAATTGATATTTTCCTACATAAAATGAACAAAATAAAAATCAATATTGATGAAACTCCATCAAATGGCTTTGAAATACAAACAGATTTAACATTTGCATTGAATAATACTTGATGGCAAAGTTATACAGTTATATTTGAAGTAAATCAAAGTAGTCTTAACTAGTGAGGGAAGGATGAATCAGAATAAGGTGTTTTTTTTTAGAATTTGCATTGGGAAAATAATGTTTAATTTGGGATTCTTTTTTTTATGATTGTTATTTAACTATTTATTACTTTTCCTAAGTTATGGAAAAAAAAATATTATTAAATATACACTTCAAGATATAAAAAATGACCATGTGAATTTATTACTTGAGTAATTTTATAAATAGTGTAATAAAATAATTTATGATCAAAAATGTTCAAAAACTGAGAAGAAACAAATTGAAAACTAACTAAACGTGTACAAAAAGTATTTTAAACACATGCAGTCGGTGCAAATATTGTTAAGGAATTGCCTTCCTTTATTAATAGTAATTCTTATAAATTTTTAGCAAAATGGTATTTCTTAACTATTATTTAAAATATTATAGAATCAGAATCGGCATTGGGATTTTTATGGAATCTTCCAATCTCTAGTGGATACTAAAAATCCAGAAAATGCCTAGATTTGTACAATTACTATTATTTTTTGTTCAATTAGGGTGTAAAAAATAAGGAGAATTAGTAAAAAATATTTTATTCTTTCCATTTGAATAGTTCATTTATTGTTTACAAATGGAAATAAGATTGTTTAACAATGTTATACCCTATTTGTAATACATTTAAGTGTTTGACATAAATTTTTTTGTTATTAGAGTGTAAAGTCTTAGATAGATAATAATGTTTCTGTCCATACAGAAAATCAATAGTTTACTATTTTCTTTAATATGAATGAAGAAAGGGGTTTTATTGTTATAAAACTTGGTTGCTTACACTCCCATAATGGCCGACATCAACAATGATGAGTCACATGAAGGTACTCTATTTTTGAAGAATAGTACCCCAGTTCAGGAACGTTGGAGGGGCTTTTTAGGAATTTTTACAATAAAATTTAATATTTGATATATTTTTCAAAAAATTTAATATTTCAAATTTTAACTTAATCTTTTTTCATAAAAAAATATTTTTTTTAAGAATATCTATGGGTTTTTGAATTTATTTACAAAATAATTAATGTTTGTCATTATATTTTCAACAAAATTAATACTTAAAATTTTATTTTGTGTGAACAACTGTTGATTTTTGAGAGAACCTATGGCTTTTTGAAAAAAATAAATAATGTTGAAATTTTTTTTTTCAAAAAAGCAAATATTAGAAATTTTTTCATGCAGCCGCCCCTGCAGTTGCGAATAATTGGCTTACTGCCACCAATTTATTTTAGACCTGTTTTTCTGTCTCTTTTTGGAAGAGGGAAGGTTGCGAGATATAATGAAGATACCAATGTGATGTATAAATCATTGAACTTTAAAACCATTTGAACTTATTATGTTGTTATGATAGATAATTACACAATAAAAAAAAACCAATAAAAGATAAAAAACTATACGTTGTTTAGTTAGAAGGAGTTAAACCAGACGCAAATGAGTCATCTAATTTCAATTTTTTGTGTACATGTGTGGATTTCATAATTTTCATAATGTTAGGTAATTAATTCTAAGGTCGTTTCTCTAAAAACATAATAAATATTTGGCCTGTCAACACAAAAACAAGCCTGAGTTATAATTTTCCTCCAAAAAATTAAGAATACGAACTCCTAATTAAGTTATCTAAAATTTATAAAGTTAATAAGTAATATTTAAAAAATCATTTTGAAACCCGGCAAATTGCACAAAAAAATGGTACAAAAAACACGGAGTAGCTTTTGAAAATATATTCAATAAATTCTACTGGAAAGGTCATGTTGGGAACATTTAGAGTTTCATATAACAAACAAAGACTCCAAACAATTGTTATTGTTAAAAAGTCATTCGATAATAATTAACAAAATTTGGTATCTAGAAAATCTCGAATCTAATTGAAATATTGGTTGGAAAATTGGAAATATCCTATAATGCACTTTTACATAATTTCTTGGTTTTTGTTCAAGATTACTTTCAGGTTAACACACCACATATAATATAAGGTTAACCATTATCGGGATATTTAAATATGAGAGAAATTATATGATTAAATGGGTCAAAAAAATTCCATGACAACTCATGGTTCTTTATAACATATATCTAGAATACTCGTAAATCTAATAAAAACCTCTTTTATTAATGATAAGTAGAATACGAAGTCAACCTTACTGACCTAATTTTACCCCTGTTTATTCAAAATAACAAAAACATAATACTAATAAAAAATAATAATTAAGGGTTTTTGAAGAGACGGTCAAGAAAGTTTTTTTCTTTCTTAAGAAAATTAATTAAATGTACATAGAGAATCAGAGTCATGAAACATACAAATTCATTAGTATTTGCATTATTACCGAGTGGTCCATTAAAATCTGAACACTTTGAATTTTAAAGTTCAACAAGGTATAATTTATTAATTAACAATATAATTTCAACAAAATTAATACTATAAATAGATGTGTGTCTGAGCTCACTTAATCATTAATGTAGCCGTCCTTAACGGCAATGAGTACTTCCAGGCGGCGGCAGAAGGCCTTGCACCCTCTGCAGAGGTAGCTTTCTGTCATGGCGTCCCGGTGCTGACTGACAGTGACTTTGAGGATCGCAGTGTTCAGATAACGGACACTGTAGGAGTTGCAGATGGCGTACATGGTAGTTCTAGAAACAACCAACTACTTGGAGTGCACGAATATAAATTCATATATGACGTTCAAGTGTCATTTTCTCTACCTGTACGTAAGTTAAAGAGCTCAATTTTGTTTTGTTTTGTAATTAATTGTTTATGCTTTAATATATCGAAATATGAATTAACTTCAATAACTCAATCTTAATTAATTATTGAATTTGTAGGTATTAAGATTACAATGGACCACCCGGTATATTTACGTATTTGATTGGTGATTCATGTCTTATTTTGTTATGCAATCAATAGTTTTGTAACTCGGTTCATTACCGAATTTTTATCTTCAGTTCAGTCTTTAATTATTTTTTATAAAACGATTAGAACCAATATTTTGGTCCGGACCACTATCTTAGACCGTAAACCGAAAATTGCATCGTTTCCAAATCGTGGATCGATTTTTTTGGTTTGAATCTTTGTACCAATTTTCACTCTTATTCTAACATAGGAGTTGCTCAAATATGATTTATTCTACACATTTAAATTTTTGGTTATTTTTTGTTCGGTCTTAAATAATTTTTTCCAGACAAATTCGGACCAAACAACAATCATAGACCATGGAACAAAATTTAACTGTTTTCAAATTGTGAGCTCATTTTTTTGGTCTCAATTTTAGTCAAGGCCGATCCAGACCGACTTTTACTTTCGGAACGACTTGAACCGACCCCCTCCCCTTTCCTAACCTTAATCTATGACATGTACAAATATGATTTATGCAAAATATTTATTTTCATACGACGATATTGTAATTCGATGTTCACAATTTTGAAATACAATTGATGTCATCAATAATAATTCATGTACAAAATCGATCAGAAACGAATTTTGATGAGACCAATCCATAACAAATTTTTCTTTGGGATAAATCTATACAAAAAAATTTCTTTTTGACCGGTCACAACTAAATTTTTTTAGAGGCCCGAACTAGTTCGGTCCACTAAAAATTATAGTGTTTTCATAGTAGTTTAGTATTTTCTTACCAAAACCTAACACTCGTATTTGCTAAGTCTTAAAACTTTTGCACGATACTTCATCAGTATACATCTAAATATCTTTTGCATATCATTCGGGTCTCTGTAAAGGACAGATAAAGTAGGTTGTAAGATGGCCAAACTCTGTTCAGCCCCCTTCTGTTAGCTGTGTCAGAATTTATTTAAAAAGACTCAGGACTTGAAATGCATTTGTCATAAGTTTTTTCCCTTTACTGGGACCTCTCCAAAGTTTAAAAAAAACCCGCTAATTATAATCATTTACTTGAATATTATTCATGTGCTTTAAACAACTGTCAAGATGAAGGTTAATGATTAAAACTCATATACAGGTTCGTAGTTTTGTATGTATATACACCTATAAGGAATTTTTGATGCATTGGAATGCATCATCTCCCATTAACATATCATTATTTATGGTTTATCACCTTAAATAAGTCATATATTTTATATTTATTTATACTTATTCACTCACATTTTGATCGCAGTCTTTGATTTTTTTTTTCAAACATAAGATAAATTGCTTTTCAAATGCACTTTTTGACAGTAAAATTTGTCTTGAACAAAAATAAAATATTAAAAGTATGATAAGTCCAAGTTTGTTTATGGTTAGACTTCTAAATCGTTAGCCTTTTCGGTATGTTGAATATGTGAACCTGAGACAAGCACAATACTTTTTGCAGTTGCAAACTTTTATTTTTAAAAACTGCTATTGTTGTGTAAATTTTACGTGTGCTCATGAATGAGTTAGAGTAACATTGCTTATTTGTTGTGGCGTAAGTTCATTTTGGAATCGGAGTAGAAAAGAGGATTGACATCCAAGTAATTCCTATTTATTTCTTAACTAAAAGTAAGAATTGATAGGGAATTATATGTGTAAGTCACCTAGACAGTTTATTACATTTTTCTAAAATTTTTATCGTTATTCTTGAGTAGAGAACATCTAAGTATAATGTGTTACAGCTAGTTTGTGTATTCTTGAATGACATTAAAACACTACGCAGTATAAGTGTAATTAGTGATGTGTCAGTTCTTAATTATTCTGTACAGTCATGCCTGAAGATTGTCAGTCCTTCCGATTTAAGTAATAGAATAGATTAAAAAAGCATAAATAGAGTTAAGAACCGAAATTTTTCAGTTTTAATACTGATATGCAGGATTCTACTGGAACGGACCGAGATTGAACTGGAGAGGACGCAGTCTTCAGCCCTAAATAAGAACTGACACAACACTAAGTTTAAGTCCTTGATGGAGTCAGAGTAGAATTGAGGATCGAAAACGCAGTAATTCCTGCCTTTGTACTTGCTTGAAATAGAGTATGACTGAATCTATTTTAATTTGTTAGGGAGTTATAAGTATTTGACTCACAGTCGAATTGAGGATCGACATAGAAGTAATTCATGCCTATGTCATTGCTAAATACGTAGTTGGCTTTCATTATATTTCCTCCCTCTTACAACTGATTCAATACAGTGTTGATCTTATCTTTGGTAGACATTTTATTATTTTCAATTTTACATGAGTAAAATATATATGAGATATTTTGTGAGGACATTTATTTAACAAACTCATCTAAGAATAGTTTTTAGCACAACTATTATTCAATATGTGATCCCTCAATTCTAATAATTGCCACAATATGAGGCTTTGAATAAGTAGTCAGACTCGAGTTTTGTCCACTCCTTCTTGATGAAAACCTCTAGAGACTGGACATTCTTGTGTGGACACCCTCTCTTTCAGACGCACCTAGATAGATTATTCCAAGGGGTTCGTGTTTGGAAAGGAGTGCGGCCACGTTTTGAGGTAACAAAAGTCTGGAAAGTTATTTTTCAGGAAGGCCTGGGTCTTATCGGCTTGATAACATGGAACTCCGTCTTGAGGGAAAATAAAGTTGTCCCCGATCTCTAGCCCAAGGTGGCACTTCCTTATCTAGAAGTTCGATGTAAGAATCTACATTAATCCGATCCTTCCTCCCACAAAAATGTGAGGGCAGATTTCGCTTGTGCTGGTCACAATGCCGAAGACCATGGTGGCGGGAATAAGTATTTGCAGCCATAACAGTGGTATGGCTGCACCTGAGCTCCATGGAAATGGTCATGAGGGACATGCCACGTGAGAGAAGCTTCAAAATTTCAAGTTCCTTTGTTGTTTCACTTCACTTCTTCTTGTTTGTTTTGTTAATAATTGAGTTGAAACTTTAAATGAGGAATCGTGAGTCACAAAACCTATCTTTCAACGAGTTTGAAGATAATTGACTAATAAATTCCCAATTTATTAGAACTTAAATTAAGTGTATCATAAGTCAATATCCCTCCTATATAAAGGTCATACCAGCTTAGCTACTCCTTTCAAACATTCTTAAAATTGTTAGGATTACTACGTTTATTTCTTTTATTCTTACATATAGACAGAGCATATTTCTTACAATTCTATTAATGCTCCTTCATTCATTTTTACAATAATGAGTATCAATATACTTTAAGTAGTGAATCTGCTCATGAAATAATGATTAAAAAACGAAAATATTTAATTAAAATAAAGAATAAGAATAAAAAATATATAATTGAATAAAATGAAAAAATAATATGTTTAGATTTAATTTATGTTCAATAAATGTTCTATTTAAAAAAAAAATTATAATATATTTACACACTTTTAATAAATAATTATTAAACTTATTATTATTGTTTTATTTAATGGTTTTTATTTTATTTTTAAAATTGAATGGTTTTTAATTGAAATCTATATTTAAGGATTGTTTGATGCAGTCATTTAAGAGTGTTGAACCTTGCATTTATTTGAATTTTGTAGCTAATATATTTAAGCACACATATATTTAGACGTGGGATGATAAATTCAACAAAATATCCAATATCTGGATCGTATCGGTATTGAAGAAATTTCTTAGAAATATTTTATATGGTACAATCAGCAAGAAAGAAGGAATGGAAAATAAATTGTAGTTCCATTTTTATAGGCAGGGAATGCATAATATATAGCAGTGGCGTCGCTAGCCGCTCTTTCAAGCCCTTTACCAACCCAAAAAGTGCACCATTTTTTTAAATCTTATATTTATATATATAGAAAGTGATTTTAAATCCGGAAAATTTAAGAATAATATATCTCTCAAAATCAATTCAGTAATCTAATGGTCTTACATAACGGGGTCATTCAGTGTACTCAAACCAACCATATCCAGCTTCAACCAAGACCTCTAACTTGATCCTGAATCTGGCAAAGGCCTCGATAAGGAACTTTTTTTTCCATATTGGCTACTTCCTTGAGAATGGTAGACTGCAATTTGTAAACAAGTGACATGTGCATGTGTATTGGGCTCTCTCTCCTAGACACCCCTCCACAGCTGTAGTCCAAGGTGGCAAATTTTGTTTGCCCAAAACATAAAGATATTAAAATGTTTATTTTTCCCCTTCAAATTGCCCTATTTAGACAAGCTAAACCAATTTAAAATTCTAAGATGATACCACATCTGTTAACTTCAATTAAAGCTCTCTATCAAAATTAAATATAGAGTAATTTGTGTCCGGCCCGGACTCACAAAATAATTATAACACGGCCTTCTAATTCAGAGGAAATTTCAAGAATTTTGCATTTATTCATATAGAGTTTTGTGGGCTAAATCAGATGAGCACACTTTTATAAGCATAGATTTCAGGGTTGCCAAAGGTATTGAGGTATTAACTTGTTCCAAATTTAAAATCCCGATTATAAATATATAACCGTATTTTTAAGAGTTTAATAGATAGTTTTCGTAGTCCAAAATTATAAATTGGTAAAATAAATTGTCTTATTTAGTATAAATGAACAATGAATCTATATTTGATAATAACATATTTATCACTTTATATATAAAAAAATGAGACTTTAATAATAAAAATGAAGAAAAAACATCAAAGGAAAGGCGCGTTATACGCGGCACCAAAAGAGAATATATATTCATTGGTCACATGTTTGGAATTAAAATACTCATACTATGAGGCAAGTTAGAGAAAGATATCTATAATACTAAATGAAATAAAAATTCTGTAACACGATACAAATCGATAATTTTAATTAAACAACATCAAAATTTCATTTTTTCGAAATTTTAAAAATTTTCAAATCAAAATGCACCCATGAAGGGCCTTCTATTTGGACGTTTAATGATTCATTTTTTGTTGAAATGCAAAATAAAAAATATCCGGCGATACCATATACCATCTTTAATATATTGGTTTTCCTAAATAAATCCGATTCCAATTACTCGATTTGAACAAATTTCACTAATTTAGAATTCTTACACGACATATACAAAAATTTTATGTAGAAAAATGAATTGAGAAGATATATTTTTTTAATTGGAAATTGAAGCAATTCATTAATTTTTATACATTGCACAATAAACACTCGAGAGGTAATCGGTAATTATTTTAATTGTATAAAACAGTCTTTCATACAATTTTTTGGTAATATTTGTTTTCGACGCCAACACGTACGTTCCTCTCTACTTCAAATCATGCTTTATGAATTTCGTTAATTTGCTCCAAATTTTAGCCTGTTTTGTACCTTTTTATAAGAAACAGGATTCTTTAAGAGATGAAATTACAAATCTCCTATCCTCGTGCTCCCCCACAACACTTGGTGAAACTCATCGCCTTTGTTGCCTTAATATTATGTTTGTTCATCCATTTATGAGTCATTTCAAATATGAATCATCCATCATGTCGAATGTTAATTGATAACAGGGAAGTGATTATCACTTCTTCCATTTGAATCTCTGTCGTTTTATTTATTTGTCCTTTCCTTTATTTTATTAATACTATTGCCTATTTTGTCCATGGTTCGAAGTAATTCTCACATAAGTGATAGATCGATAGTATGCATTAAAAATTGCATTAACCATTAATGCATTTAATTGTAAAAAAAACAAAAAAAACATTACATAATATTTTGAATATCAAATTCAGAGGGAACATCAATTTCAACCAAACCTAAACTAAACAACGTTTATATATTAATGAAAAATATCATAGAAATACAATGTTATGAGGAAAAATAGCGGAAGGTGAAATTACCTGATACGATTTTGGACATAGTTCCTTGCTCTGACAATTATAGATCATATTTGACCATAATAAATATATATTAATGAGCATTATTTAAAGAATATTATATATAAATATGGAATACTGATATTTCATTGATTGAATTAAATTTCTATCGAACCTTTTCAAGTTAATCATTTCAAAAAGCTACATATATTAAAATGGGCAGTGAGAGAGACAATCGTATATATTTTATTGATTTAACCGACCTGGGAGTGACATCATCATCAATTTAGGACTTTAAGGTTGAAGGTTTACAGGTTTAAAAACGTATTGATTCCGGTGACAACCTAGACAGAAAATATGGAGGTGGTTGCAAGCCCAAGGTCAACTTTAAGGGCGCCAAAAGGGCAATCGATACCGATCTAAAGAATCCCATGCAAGACCATGCTGAAGACTTTGGTAAGATAAAGTCCGATCTCATTCCTTGGATCGATAAGAACTTTTCTTAGAGGAATGTATTGCTTCTTCAGGATTGAGTACCTGCTTCTACTTCCATCAGGAAACCCTCTCTTTCTGGTCCTCATGCAGCCCTGACCTCAATCCTTTAGACTTCAATTTACGGCTATACGTCGAGTTTAAGGTCTGCTGTATATATTCCTTGAGGGCTTCTGTAGAGGAGCACTGGGTCACAATGACTAAAAATATGATTCTTGACAGCTATAGGAGGGTAAAAAACGCATGGTGGCCGTGATCAAGGTAGATCGATGTTTCGTTGATGATTTAGATGGATCACATTCACGAAAAGATTTTCAGAAATTTTCAGGTTAAGATTTCACAAATGAGTTGAAAATAATTAAATTTAAGTAAAATATTAAGGTTTAATTATTTTGTTAGGCCCGGTATAGTTACATGTTAACAATAGGTTAATAGTAGGTCCAAGCAATAAGATGTCATACAAAATTGACTAGATTAACACGTTATTATAAGAAAAAATAGGCAAATGCTATAATTATATAATCAGAGAAACGGGTGTTTTTTATGAAATCAGGCAAATAATATTTAATTTGCTATTCCAATTCTTACTTATTTTCTAGTATTTCACTAATTATGAATTTTCAAAGTTATATATATAAGCCCCACCCAAATCAAAGATTTTTTTCATTATACTAAAAAATTTTATTTAATTTTTTAAATTTTTTTCCCAAAAAATTTATTTTTTTGCGAATAACTGTGAATTTCGGAATTTTTTCTCAAAAAATTTAAGTTTTTATGAATAGCTGTGGATTTTTGAAAAAATGTTAATTTCAAATTGTATATTTTTCCAAAAAATGTAATTTTTGGATTAAAAAAAAAGATTCTAAAAATCAAGTGCTCACTTAAATAGTGGACGTCCTGTGGACGCTCCTGATAGCAAAATAGTATTTTTTAAACTAATTTTTTAAAATATTAAAAAATTGTGATCAGAATTTGCATCGTGACATTTTTTTGAAATTCTGCCATCATTAGTAAAAATGCCTATTTTTTGGACTATAAAGACCTTATGAGAGTCTTTGATATTCCATTAGGGTTACCTGTCATATTCATTCACCTATCTTTCTTTGAAAAAAAAAAAAATAGATTAACACAAGTAATGATGATTCACGACAAACTTCCAAATGGTAAAAAAATGATTTATTAATGGACGAAATTGCACAAATTTATAAAAGGGTTACAAACAAGAAAAAATACAAACATGGTACGAGTGATTTGAAAATAATAACTACAAAATTTGCATAAATTTTATCATATACAGGTTGTTTAAAAAGTCTTTTGACACCATTTCAATAGTATTATTGAAGGAGTTCAAAATTTTCTATGAATTTGATTTAAAAAAGGGAAAACATAACTTATATATTTTTAGTCATGAATATATCCAAAGTACCAAAATATCGTAAACTATTTTGGGTATCGGTACTAAAGTTCTGTTATCGATATCGGGCACACCAAAAAATATAGGGGCCTCTGCATGGTATGGGCTGGAGGGGCTATAGCCCCCTCAAATATTTTTTTTATCGTTAACACTATATAAAATGTTTTGCCTTTGAAAAAAAAAAAAATATTAAATGTTATAAGTATTTCCAAAAAAATTTTAAAAATATGAAAGATTATTTGGTAAAATTCAGACTTCACCGAATAAATTTTGATTTAAACATTTTTTCATAAGTTAGTATAAATTATGATGCCACTGAATTAGTATATCATCATTTGTCTGTTATTGATATAATATACAGATTTTACGCGTAAGTATTCTTTGTACAGATTAGATTTTCGTGAGTTCGACTCAAATGTTGCAACTGCCCCCGTAACCAAGGTAAGAAATAACCACTTTGTTTATGAATGATCATAATGAACATAAAATGACAGGGGGCCCATATAATTATCTCAGTAATTTTGGCCTATTTTTTATTAAGGATACTTCACTTCAAGATCATGACGGGATCACTAATATGGGAGGTAACGTCATCGAACGGCCATTTTTGTAATGCTGCATCGGCACAGAAGAACCGGATTGAATATTGATTTAAGAAACCGAAAACAAACAGGGTAACCCTGAAACTTCGAAGAATGTTTGAAAGGAGAACAGCTTAGATGTCATGGCGTGTTATTAGACTAGCTATTTGCATCATAAACACAAATCATACTCTGTATCAAGCAATGGCATTACTCCGTTCTCAATCCTCAATCCTCAATTTTACTCTTGGGGTCCAACAAGGACTTACACTTATAACTCCTCAGGGTTACTCTCCGCCATTCATGATCAGAAACGTTAGTGGCTACACTTTATACAAAGATGTTATCTTCTCAAGAATGAATAAATAATGATTAAAAGTTTACAAAGTTTTTTAAATTGCACAATAAATAGTGCTTCGGATTTGAGAAATTGAGGCAAAAACAAAAAAGTGTGCCACCTGTCCCCTATCTCCCCAACATATACACCTATCTATCTAATGTATATCTCAAATACATTTACAGGCAGATTTATGTAGAATCTTTATTAAAACATGTATCATGCAGCAAGTAAGTTAAAAGGCAATTCCCAACATGTTTGTATGTATTGCAATTCATTTAATGAAGATGGATTACATTTTGAATACGAGGTCTAGAAATACATATTTATATACGAAGATAAATTCTACATATGTTTGTACATTTTTACCGGGTGGACACTAAAAATTTGCACAATTTGCTTTACATATATTTCTTAAAAATATATCTTGGAAAAATATTATTTCATACAAAAAAAAATGATTATTGTTAAGCTATTTCTCTATTCAACTAGGTCACTATCGGTGACGGTACCTCTCTCAAATAAACAGACGAAGAGCTTTTCCATTACGGATCCATTTCAATCTATGCTTGATCAAAAGCTTTCTTCATTGACTTCACACTTCCATGACGTTCGCTACTTGCTTTAATCTCAAAATCCATCCAGAATGAATAATCAAGAGAATTAGTATCTAAGCTATAGGATGGCCTCATTGTGTTTTAATATTTTTAGGCAAGAATGAATGGGTGATCTTTCCTTTCTGCCAACTTTTTGCTTACATAATTAACAGTCATCTGGTCCTTCCTGGTCACCATCGATGAGTACTATAGCAGTTTGTATCTTAAGGAAATAGATGCAAGACATACAGATGTACTCCAAGTCCATTTCCATCCAGGTCTGATCTACAGCCGCATTTATTTGCTCCACACTTCCATGATGTTCTTTACATGACTTTATTACAACATGTTGTCGAAATAAATAATCAATTGAATTAGGATCTGAGATAAATGGTGGCCCATTTGACTTCTCCGAATCAAATGGATATTTATTAGTCTGTTCTGTTTTTCATTTCCTTCATGGACTCCAAAACGTTCAAACCAATCTTTATAGTACGTATAAGATAACAAATCACACTGTCATGCTTTTTTGGGCCTTCAAGGTAATTAAGGGGCTGTTTTTTATCCGAAATTGAAAGAAAAAATATCATGTCCCTTTTCTCTTTCTATATCTCTCTCCTCTTCTTTTCTCCCTCCGTCTCTTTCTACACCCTTTCTCTGCCTCTTTTCTTCCACCTCCATTCATTGTTTCTATTCCCCCTATTCATACTTGCAATACGTTTTTCCTCTACTTGTATTGATTTTTTTAACGCAGAATGGTTAAGTGATTTTTGTCGTGTATGCAGGAGTTCCATCCTGCTGAAGATTATATTTCTGTCATCAGAGAGATAGTTTGGCACTTTTTTGTTGACTACAGTGTCAAGGTTTCCAAAATTTGTTACTAGTTGAGGAAAGACTAGGTTGGGTTTATCTCAATTATTTTCTAGAGGTTATCTGCATTGAAAATTGAGTTTCTGCCTCTACTACCCTTCCTTTCGATGTTTCCATTTTCATTTCAACTTATTTTTTATACTATAAACCTGGTGTTGGTTAACTTTTTTAGTATTAGGTCAAAATAACTTGTAGTAATATTTATTTGCCCCTAACTAGTGCAGGAGTTTTAGCAGAATGATATATTTTTTGTGTGGGGGGAGCATGTTTTTTTTTTATTATTAAAATTTTTGGTCTAGAGAATGATTTGATCGAACAACCTTTAGAAAAGAAATCCTTCAAAAAAAAAATATCCCATGTTTTTCACAATTTTTTTTCTTCACATCAGTACCCCCATCGGACGCCCCAGTAGTAGCAGGAAGTTTATTTAATTACAGTAGGAAGTAAAAGTCCTTCTTCATGGCATTAAAATAACACCCACTCCCTTTAACCCTAAATTTCATAAATAACCCAATTTAGGTGAATTTAACCCTGTTCTCCGACCACTGCTATAAACAGTCTATTTGGCCAATCTAATTTGTTTCGAAATCTACATTGGAGATTAATTAAAGATGTGGCCTTGAGTACTACTTTGATGCCATTTGTCGCTGAATTAAAAAATAATATATGTTTGCTGACAGCTGAAACATTTTAAACACAATGTAGGCTATAATTTATTAAATCTGTCGCTTTACACATTTTTGTTTTATCTGTAAATAAACAAGGGATTTTTCAACTGGCTGTTGTGTTGCCTTGTCATCCAAAGCATTTATACGAGTACACATCATTTGATAAATAAGTTTTGCTCTTGTGCTTCAAACTGAAGGTGTAGGGGCAGTATCGCAAGGTGATCCACGAGTTGTACTCTGCTAGAAACACCGCAAAGGATATCATCTGCGTCACAAAGTACAATAGAAATACGGTGTACAACGTTGTAAAACGGATGTAAGGTGGCAGGGGCATCTCCGTGCAGTCCACACAAAACCAAAAGGAGCACCCAAAAAACTTTACCTTTAGCGTTCTCCGCCTGGACTCCGTGACTAAAGCTAATGTCGGCAATATCTAGTAGCAAGTGGCAAGATGTGGTCCTTGAAAATTTTTATTGTTAAAAAACTTCTAAAAAAAAACAAAAAAAACAATAATCGACCATTAAAGTTTTATGTCAGTACTTCTGCCCACCTCTTTAAGAATGATGAAAAGACGATTTTGAGCATTTATGGTTTACCTCTTCAATTGACTATAAACTCTTTGCAATGTAGAGTATGGTCGAGGGTGAGGCCAATGCAGCATTCAGGCTTAGAAAGGTCTCTCTGATGATCAAGTATTTCGGGAAACATCGAACGTACTAACTGCAGATTAAAGCGTTTACACTAAGTCTTTCAGAACAAGGGCAAGTACATTGAATTAGATATTGACCAACTGAAGGTCAAAATAAAACATTTAAAGAAGTAAAAATATATGTTCCAAATCATGACCTAAAAATAATATTATTATTTTTTGGATAGGACTCTATTTCTAGGCCACAGTGTACAGAGTCGTGCGTAACAATTTGAATTTTTTTAACCTCATCCAGATCCTGAATAATTGCACTGTAAGGTTGTTTTGTTTTATGAAATAACAATTTTCAATATGTCTTCCATCAATAATTGAAAAATCCCACGGAGTTACTATTTAACTTCATAAAGGAAAACATTAATCTTAGATAGACAGTTCCAGAGTTAGTAATATTGATTTTACAGTCAAGTTGGGGTTTTAGTATTAATAGATCTTTTGAATATACACAGCTTTAAAAAAAATTGGTTTGCCTTATACGGCCTTGCTTTTCATTTTTCTGTGTGTTGCACTTTTTAACAGAATAGGCTCTGATGAAAAAAGTCAGAATTTGAAAACTGTATTAGGGTGTGTAGTACCATTGGACAACATAGATATTACTAACATTGGATCCTATTTCAACTCTTACATTTCAATATTTGCATTTATTATGAATTGATGAAGTAAAAACGATAGCAACCATTTTACAAATAAATAATAAAATTAATCTTTAATAAACGGTCCCAGAGTTGGTTCTAATTATCGGATTTAAATTAATTGCAACAATTTGGAATCCTCGGATAACAGGGAATCCGATTGTATTAATTGTGGCACTCTAGCATAGTAAATTCTGGAGTTATTTCCGTGTTAAATTTTGAAAATTTCAAATTAGCAAAACATTAATTGATGAGTTATCGTGTTTCCAAATATGGACAACTGACGAAAAATGAAAACAAATTGAGAATGAGTGTGTAAATTTTCCGTTTCCACCCAGTATTTGTGTTGTTCATTTGATACTTTTTACTTATTAGTATATATATATCTATATGCATGAATTTTACCCCTTTTTCTACCGTTATAAGATATACTTAGATATATATATAAGTAAGTATATCTTGATAAGAAATATATTATGTTATGTAAAAAAAAAAATCATAGTTAAATGCATTATTGAGAATGAGATAAGACTATTTAGAGATACAAGACAATATGTAATCAATTACTTGTGTTGGTGTTGCTTTACAAGCAACAAAGAGCAACATAGAAATTTGATATGTTTTCAATTTGGTAGCCTGGGGGAATCATGTCTTAAAGTCAAAAATGAGGATCACAACAAAACTTTTTACCTACATCTAAGAGCAAAGAAATAAATAAGTATTTGATCTCTTGGCGATTTTGTAAGAACAGTTTTAACGGTAAGTATATTCTAACAGTAAAATCTGTATATAATATATCAAATAGAGTTGTTTTTTTTCAGATGCCAAAAAATGAATTTTCAAAGGAATTCGTAGATGAAATAAAATTTGTAGAAATTTGTCTGAAAATTCGTTTGCACATAAATATGACACATGTAAATTGATGTTTAACTGAAACATATGTCATTTTCCGAATATTTTTTCAAATTTTATTTTCGTTTTTTTTTTATCAAATACATTTTAAAAATTGACATCCTTTTTTCTATTTTTATGAAAAAATACCATAAAACGATACAGTGTTCTTAAAATTTTAATATTAAATAGAGTATTTTTAATTTTCCAGGTTATTTTATTATATACTTTTTGCAATATTGACAAAAATGAACCAGTTATCAAGGGTTATTTTTTCGACAACATTATTCTCTGTAACTTATTTTTTCAGTACAAAAAATATCTTAATAGGTTTGTGTACCTCTTTACAATTCTAACAAATACTATTTATTACTTCTTGTGCAAAATTAGTGTAATTTTTTTTTTTTTGCAATTTCGATTTGACAATATTTTTTTGGCGTATTTACGTGTTGTATCTTATACAAAGTTTATAATACAATTTAAACAAAAATATTAATATCAATAATTATATTGTAATTCTCGCCCGCGCTGAAGGGGTCTAAAAATTTAGAAAAAATGTCAATGTGATTTGCCACTGCCTCCTTGACCCAAGCAATGCCGGATAATCTTTAGCTAGTACAGTAAACTGAACAAAAAATCAGTGTTTGGAGGGAAAATGGAGGTTATAATCCCTAGAGCGTCATCCTTCCCGTCAAACAAGGGGGGGTGCATTATGTTTTAGGAATGTTTCTCTACCTAAGAAGAGGAAGAGTTCATCGCATGGGAGATACATCTTGGGGATAACCTAATTCCTTTGGGCAGGGCACTAAAATTAGTCATGTATTGGGGATTTAGCACGACAAGTACCCGAAACATTTGGGCAAAGAAAGAAAACTAAAAAAGAATTATATTAAAGTGATGGAGTGTCCATTTTTTTACCAATAGTTTTTATCTATGTACATTATACAAAAACATTAAGACACTGAATTAAACATATTATATCTACTAGTATATAAATCAAGGTTGAGTGATCAAAAACAAAAGGATTAAATTAAATAATTTAACACAAAAAAGGGGAGATAATTATATACCAGGTATCTACGTACACATAGTGTTTTGTCCCAGTTTGACCTCGTGCTCTCAAAAAATCCCATCCCTAATCATCACTTAGCAGTAACTTAGTTTCATTATTCTGTACTTTTGATGTTTTTCGTTGCGGGTATGAAAATATATATATAATAGTGATGTGACGATTAATTAGAATCGAGTGTTTTTTTTATTTTAAATCGGTATCGGGAAAATAAGGTAGATTCCCTACTATTTTTGTCTAATACTTAAATAAGTATTATTATTTATTACTAGTAATTGACTATTTATTACTTTTCACATTTATGAAAAATAAAAGATTAAATATTGCTTCTAAGATACATAAAATGACTATCTGAATTTATTACTTTAGTATTTTTATATAATATCCTAATAAAATAATTTTAAAAAACTGCTCGAAAACTAAGAAGTGACAGATTAAACAACTAGATTGGGCACTCAGTTGAGTACTAAACCTCCGTCTAAAATCAAATTGAGTTATATATGGTAATATTTCTCAAAATTATGTTCAGTTATGTAATTTTTTAATGTTCCTGTAATATGTCAGATAGAGTTGCACTGATTCAGCATAATTATACATTATAATATTACATATACTCCATTTGACCTAGGAATCTTATATAAAGTCCTTTGACATAATGCATATTTCTTTTGCTCGGAACGAACAGACTGCGAACCTACGCACATTGAGTTCAAGAGAATAATTTATCCCCAGCACGTTGTCCATTAAGCTTCATCGTTTCATAGATTATGAATTTTTACGTTTTGTGTTACCCTTAATCTTGACCCTGACCTCTCAAAATTTAATGGCTTCTTACTACGACTATATATAATCTTCATATAATGTTTGATCAAAATCGATTTGTAAGTTTTGCCGTCACCTTGGTGACTAACAAACAAACAATAAAACAAACAGAGACAAAAACATAACAAATTGAACATCAACTGAACTTAAACAAACTTTAACTAAACACATACAGTCGGAACAGCAATTTTTAGAAAAGTGCAATTGTTTTTGTAAAGTTAATACATGTTGTCCCATATTTTGGGCCCGACCGAATGTTTGTACATGTGTATGATTATTGTACCTTAGCAGCTTACTAGTTCAAATCACAAGCTATAACATCAATAGACCTATAAATGCACGAGTGTACATATGACGTGATTGTTTTATGTAAGTAAAAATATATGATAAGATGTAAAATAGTCAAATAATATCGTTAACAGTCTTATATGTAATGTTGGAATCGGTATCAGAACTGGAAATTTTTACTCAAATCGACATCCGATTATTGTTTGAACCCCTAGGAGGTTTGCAGAATCATATATATACATCAACAATGGGAAAACCTTTTCGTGCACTTTGTTTATGTACAATGAATATATTTTGCCTCGTAATTTGTTATTCTATCATGACTTTGAATTTTATTTTATCTATCTGAATCATTCTACCTACATCGAGGATTATATTACCCATGAGCTACAGTGCATTTTATGTACAAACGCTAAGATATTCTGTTGTGTACATACATACAAACTTGTCATTTGCCATTTAGCTCCCTTTTTTATTTGAAAAACCATTAGACTAATGTATATAATGGGTTTCAGTGTCGTAGTCTTTTTTGTTTCGTTTAGACAATTGTAAGGTGGGTACTTCAACTTTGTGAGTTTTTTTATCTGTGGCTTATAAATAGACAAATTTGTTTAGTTGAATTGACAATGGATAGTTAAATGAAAGTCTATGTTTTTTTTTACCCGCTTGAATCATAGACCCTTCTTCTTATAAAGAGAGACCACTCTTATCACGGTTTTTGGAAACCAAAAAAATCTGCAATATATGAAATCCGTGTAGTACAGGGACTTTTATCCTTGTAAAACCTGTAAATAGGTAAATATAATTTTTAAAAGTCTATTTTTCCTTGTTTTTTTGTTGGTTGATTAGAAGAAAACCAAAATTATATTCATTTATTCAATCATTGTACATTCAAATGGGAAATTTTCTCATAAGCATTCTCCATGTACATTCTTATTTCCTTTCAAATAGTTATTCGTAAAAGTTCAATTAAATATACATGTCAAAGTGAAAGACAATGTCTTTCTTTACTGAAATCTTATTATAAGTTCCTTCCATAACATACGGTTCTAACACAATAGGATTGCTGATGCAGGTACTAAGTTAGTCTCGATTTAGTAAAGCTCTAATTCAATATGAAATTCCGCTAATCGGTTTTGAATCAAGAAATAAAGAAGAATTAATTCCAAAAATATACAACTAAAAGAGGATTTAGGCAAATCTGGTTTGTCTGAGTAGTAGGTCTTTAATTGGACTATAAATTGCTTGAACCTATGAATATTCTTTACTTCCACGCCGTATTAAGCTCTTTCTTCTTGAGTGCATCACTTTTTGTTTGGAAAAAACTCTGTTCACTGAGGAGTCAGAGATGCCCCACCCAAAATTATAATTTTGGGTGGGGCATGGTTTTATCCCCTCTTTTCTTTATAATTTTTTTTCTTGAAGAAATAATTTTTTTTCACAAATTACTACATTTTTCGAGTGGGCTACAAACCTTCCAGTCCATTCTCTACGGACCCCAACCTATGGCAGTGTCGTAGTTAGGTTTTCAGATCTTGTCGGAGGTGGGGACTTATACAATACATAGACTTTATTCAAGGACTTGCATCTAAGAGCAAAGACTTGAGAATCAACTTGAGCTTGCCGTATAAGGACTTTTCCAACCTCTGCTATGCAAATCTTAATACTATGGTTTTTTTTTGAGGAAATTACATCGAAATGATTTGTTTTGAATAAGTTTCAAAAACTCATGTATATTTATTTATAGAACACAACTTCATCCTATCATCGTCTTTTTAAAGAAGTCATGCTTAATAGCTTAATCAAATCTTGTGACACACAAATGAAGTGTTTGATGGATTTATAGGCATTATACAAATAAAAACTATTAAATGTGAAATTTTATTTATTTTTACTAACTAAACTTTTCATATCTCCCAAGTCCATAGCCCTATCCATGTACGGAAAGTTCACCTCCCTATTTTCATCCCAAGGCAAATTGATCCTGAAGCAAATTAAGAACAAGGAAAATTCTTCCTGAAGCAAGTACCTCGCCAGGAAAGTTAATCTCTAGCAAGTTCATGGCCAGAATAATTTAAAAATCGTCCCCAACATTACATATATTTAGAATATATCTAATGAAAAAAATCAACTATGATTTAAAAGATTTAATCATTCAATACTATACTCAATATCAAAATTAATGACGTTCAAAATTTAAATAAGAACTTATAATGAAGGAAAAACTTTATTTAACCCTTAACCAATGATTCCAACAAATTTGCAACATAGCATTTAGATATTTTTATTTCCTTAAATTTAAGATTGATTAATTATTACTAATTTTATAATAATTCATGCGACAATTATCCAAAATTCTTATTCTTTTATTTTATTTTTCTAGGATACATTTTGAACTTGTACAAATAAATTATACAAAGCACTCATTTTACCTTCTCTAGTAATTATACTGTAGTACCGGGTGTTGCATTGAAATCTGAACATTTACAAATTCAATAATTAATGAAGGTTGAGTAATTGAAATTAATTTATCTTTCGATATAATAATGAATAAACTATTAGTTACATAATAGAACAAACTTGAGCTCTCAAATGACACTTGAACGTGATCGACGAATTTCCATTTGCACATTCAATGCAGGTGGGCGTCTCCTGTACCACTGTCTACGCCTTCAGCACGCTCAAAACGTTGGAGAGGAAGAAAGGTTCTGTATAGAAGGGCAAACTGGACCCAAAGGAGTTAAAGAAAACAGCCCAGGGCACTCCACTCAAGTCCATGTAAGAGATCTCGTGGCGTCACACCAAACTGTCCCTACAGCTATCAAAAAAGGGTTAGGAAGGAGCTTCGTGAGGTTAAAGAGGCCGCTTTTGACACCAGCAATGATATAAACCCATTTCATTAATTGCTAGACTCTTTTGAAATAGTCTTTGGGACTCTTTTTTTTATACTCCCGCCCACCCTCCCCCTACAGTCCTGATGTCTACCCCTTGGCATCACATTTTGGCTGCATATCGAGGGGAAGGTCTGCAGTGTCCTTCATCAAAATACCGTTGCCCTCAAAGCCAATTTAAGCCAGCAATGGGACACTATGAAAGGGACTACATCCATAGCGGGTGTCAGGACTTCTGCCACCGCCTGGAAGAAATCATTGATGCTAAGGGCGGCTATATTAATGATTCAGAGAGCTCAGACACACATCTATTTGTAGTATTAATTTTGTTGAAAATTGATAATTAATTAATAGATTATATCTTGTAGAATCATAAAATTCAAAGTGCTCAGATTTTAATGGAACACACTTTATATAAAAATATGTTTTTCCTCGGGATGTACTCTCCTCGCGATGAACATATCCTGGGATGAACTTACCTTGCTGTGAAAAGAGGGAGGTAAACTGTACGGGGGTAAAATGAGTACCATGAACTTTCCTATAAACATACCTACTACCACTCCTATCTTTTTCTCTAAAGTAAGATATTGATTTGATCTTGTTTTGACAATTTTTTTAATAAAAATCAAAGGATATTAGGATGTTTGAGATATTTAATCTAAAAAAATATGGTCAAGGCCACTCATACTTTTTTATAACAGAATAAAAAAATTGTTTATAGTATTTTGTTGCATAACTCAATAAATATCAAATGATGTATTTATTATCTCAATCCATCACTTAAGTTGTCTACAAACTACATTATTAAATGCAAAGGTCTTCAAGACGATTTTTGATAAAATACATCACAAAAAAAAGCTTAGAACTCAGACCAGGATTGAATTAAATATCTCAAATTGCATTTTTGAGTTTTACAATAGTATAATATTTTCTGCATATACTATGTTTTATTTAAATTGGAAAAAAAAAAATCTCTCTAAATTTTTTTTAGAATGACCTTGTAAAAACTAAAAAAGGAAAATAAAGTTATACTTTGATAAAATATCCATTTTTATAATGGGGAATTAAACACTCCTAATAAGTACTCAAATTAGTCTTTGGAAGGAATTATTGGAGGGTTAAGTAGAATCGACTATAATTTGCACAATTTTATTTGGTGTCTGCTAAGTTTCGCCTTAAACTATTTTGCCTGAATGATATTTCGCCTTTAAATATAAATACATGATATAAATAAGTCGGTATTATTTTTTTTTATTGAAATTGATGCTCCCTTTGAATTTTGATTACTATATAAAGACGTAAATGATCGTTTTCTGTAAGAATAGTAGTAGTATTATATCCCAAAATATTAAAAAAAAAACCATCAAAATATCATTGTGTAATGAGTTGGTTTCAAAGACAAAATATGAAACATAATAGGATAAATAAAATAAACAAATAAGACATCGATTCTAATGGAAGATTTGCTAATCCCTTCTAAAGTCTCCGTTATCAAATATAATTCGAAATGAAAGATTTTTAAGAATGTGTTTAGTATGTGGCAAAAAAGTCATTAACACTTTGATATGCCCCAGGATGTCTCAGAATAAGACACGGCTACGGCTGGCCTTTAATTATGTCCCAATTTTTAAGTGTCTCCGAATATCCGTAGTGGTTTACTTCGCTATAGCAACTAACTCTTCTTCTGACACATTCTTGATCCTAACAAAGTGGAGATCATTGCTTTTTCTAAAATAAACCATCAAGGGTTTTTAATGTAATAAAAAATACATAATTTGAAATAAAAATTCAAAGGGAACGTCCATTTTAAACAACATTAGAAATAACAACGTATTCCTCAATCTAATTTATTAATATCTAACAGCAAGATATCCTTAAAGAAAAACGGCATTAAGGCAAAATGGTTTACGGCAAACAGATTTAAGACGAAATGTTCTTTGCAAAAATAGCTTAAGGTTAATGTAGTTTTATTAAGTTGAAACAGAGTTTAATAAGTTTGTTTCGACTTGAAAAAAAACAATAACAAAAATCATTTTAAAATGAATCCATCTTTTATGTGGATACTGATGATTAAGATCGGTTTGAATTTTCATGCTCTACATGGGCAATACTTCAAAATATAAGATAAAGCGATGGATGAAAGACGCAAAATAAAATCAAAACAAGTAAACAATCATTTTTCTTTAAAAGTATGCATTAGGTTTTCTCATTGTCCAGGAGAAAGTTATTAAACGGGATCCCGGGAATTTTTTTTTTTGGCCTTTATTGACTATTTATGTACGTTCGCGCCCGGTGATTCCTGGAGAAAGAAATATACTATATGTATATGGATTTCACCAAAAGATTTCTTGGTTAGATGGAGTAATTGTAATACTATAATGTTTACAAATACATAATCATTACAAGTCAATCTCACCAATTAAAGGAATATTATTATTTAAAAAAAAAACAAGCTATAAAATATGACGTAATTTCTAATTGCGGGTGTCCATTTTCGACGTGTGCTTAAACAATACTAAGTAAAACAATCACAAAACTGTCTTAAATGTTTTTTTAGTACCAAATCTTATCTTTTTAATATCATCAACCATAAATCAATCGCAACTTATACAACGTGAGATGCACATTACTAAAGCCATCTATTGGGCAATATGGATTTCCCTTTTATACAGTTATTAATGTGAAATAATTTAATGGGGGATTTTCTGTAGGCTTAAAATACCAAGAAAACCTGAGATCTCTGTAGCAAAACCCTTGTACATACATTTTACATACATATATTATTTATTTTGTGTTATTCCTTCAATTACTATTTAGATAATGATCTTCTAACTTCCTACTTACTGTGTGACCTTTAGGGAGCCCTCATTCTCAAACTCCTTATTATTTCATCTATTATTATTGTTTTTATTTTTTTGCAGCTTCATTAAGATGTATATAATTAAGGATGTATGCATAAATAACTATGATCCATACCTAAGTGTTTTAGGGTGGCCCTTCAAAATCAATGTTTTATACATGCATCTCTAGCATCTTTTTTTTTTCGGGGGGCTTACGCCCTCCAATTTGTGTACAAGCTGGGAGGTATGTACAAGTTACAACTTGTGCAAACAAATTGTAAAAGTTACAATTTCTTCGTCATAAAAGGCATTATTTAATTACAACATTGGTCATTTTAATTACCAACTCTATTAATTGATACTATCATTTCATTTTGATCGATTAAAATTACATGGTTATTATGTGTTTATGAGTAATATCACTCTGTGGGCATTTGAACTTTATATTGTGGCCGTGAAATAACCATATAGACGGAAAAAAAAGTAAGTGACAATTGACCAATAACATACCATAATTTCAGAATTGGTATATTTATGTCTTTTGTTGCATAAACCTAATTACTAAAAAGTATTGTATTTATCATTTGGTGCACTGTTTTTGGTATTGATAGAATTTTAATGTATTCTATTTTATTTATTTGTGTCTATAAATAAAAACGTCAGTAATTGATGATAGATATACCATTTTGGTCAAAAGTTTAAGAACCTAGGGCCATCATCTCTGAATGTAGATTAAATGTGATTTGTTTAATAAATGAATATATTTTCACCATTAGAACCAAGTGAGAGGGTGAAAGAACAAAAACAAACATTGATGCTTAAAGTACAAAATAAGAGCCACCCTAATCAGTATTTATGTTAATAGAAAATACAATTAAGCCTCAGCTCCTCCTATTTGAAATGCATTTTGACAAAATGTTATAAGTAAGAGGAAGCTAGCTGTGGTATTTGTCTCAAACAATGAGATATATAAATAAGCCAGGTTAGAAATATTTACAACAATTTTCAGTATGGAGTGTAATAATTGGCTTATCGTAACAATTTGGCTAAAATACATGAACCTAATCCATTGTTTTTAAAACTTTTTACAGTGTGTACCACCTGCGCAAATGTCAAGACTTATATGTTCCATAATCATAACAAAATTGAATATACAATAGCAGAAACATAATCTATTTATGACATTCTTACATGTACTACTAGAGAGAGATTGGAGGGGCGTGCACAAGATTTTTTTTTTTTTTTTGACAAAAGCTCAAAAATCTACAGCTGGTCACAAAAAATTAAATTTAAATATTTCAAAAATCAAATTTCAAATTTTAAATTTTTTGGAGAAAAATTTCACAGCTATTCATATAAAATTAAATTTGTTGGGAAAAAAATAGAAAAAATATATTAAATTTCAAATATAAAATTTTTTGACAAAAATATTTAAGTATTAAATTTTCTAGTAAAAACAAAAAATTCATCATTTATTATTTTTTTTTTTTTTGGTTTCAGCCCCTCCATCCCAACCTCTGCAGACGCCCACCCCTGGATTGTGTACCATCAGTAGTTCGTGTACCACAGTTTGATAACTGTGGTATAGAGTGATCGGTGTCCCATGAACTACTGACCATAGATAAAATAAATACATTTAAACGCCAGAGGGATTTCGATTGGCTGTTCGGAAAAGTAAGGCTATAGTCGATGAAAATCTTCCGTCAAAAGTAATGAACGTCAGCGAAAGCAACTGGTAATAACAATGATTCATGAATACCATTGATATACAAGGTACACACCATACGAATTGGAATGAAAATAAAAGCTTGCTGTAGATTTGGTTACAAGTGGCTCTGGCTTAATCCGTTTTAGTTCTTTCTTTTGGGATAAATTACTTTAACTTACGAGCATCGTCATTGAACAAATTAAACTTGTATGTCAAGGTATTGCTCTATATTATTTTATCTCTTGGTATAAAGGTGTATTATCATTTCTACGTCGTCATCTAAATAAAATTATTTGACTATTTAACTAGTTACTAAATTATGATAGTCAATCACAGTTGAATATGACTTCTAGAGTAGAAATTGTCGATTATTTATGTTGGAAAAAAAGGTGAAGTCATACCATACCCTTTATGTCAGTTGGTGTGTTTGCTAAATCATTCGCACATCTCGTTACACTTCCATTGATCTCTTTCCTTATGCCACTAATCTAATCAGTAGACTTTTTTAGATATATGTTGTCTACGTATAAGTTGCACTTTTGTACAAGTTGTAACCAAAAAAATGAGATGAAGTGGTTTATACACTGCAGTCATGGATTGCTATTGAATTTCTCTGTAGTTTCGTCTCATGCAAAAAGTGTATAACTCCTCTTAAGTGCTTAATAGATCGTGTATAACACTACTTGGTTTTGATAATCTATTCACTCGGTAATAGAAAAGCCAGACAAAATTACTTTTCCATTGTTAAATTCTATGAATTTAACAAAAAAACCGATGATTCACGATATTGTGGGGAATGGTGCAAGTAACTTGGACATATGAGTAGTAAAATTGGAAATATGAAATTTGAGTTAATTTTGTTAGTGCATACAGTTTAAAATTCCTTCCGTGAATTCAGTTTTGCATGTTTCTACATTGAATTTCTTAATGAAATTCGTTCCTTAATTACAAAGACAGGGTTTCAAATATCTAGAAGTATCTCCAAACATATTCACCTACATTATCAGCGATCCAGTGAATTAAATTTATTTGATGAAGAGGTAATTAATTATTGGAATTTGTTGTAAGCCTAATCTTAAGTCAATACTTTATCTCAATCTTCCTGCATTACACATTTTAACAAATTATTGAAATAATGAACACGTAGTTAGACAATAATTTGGGATATAACAGAAATATCAGATACCAATTTTTTACTATTTATCTATAATACTTTTGCATAAAAGAAACATGAAGGAAAAAATCCTTCCTAAGAATGAAAAAAACTTTGTCCCTTGCTCAGATTGCCAACTACAAAAGTTGTTCTCACTTTCTAAGTCATATTTTATACAACACGATGAACATTATCGAGCCTTTTATGTCAATCCTTATAACCCTATTGTATATTTTTACATTAAAAATTACTATTTGGATTTATAAAAAGTAATTGAACCTTATTAGTATTCAATTAAAGTCCAATTTCTCCTCTTTTCAGAAATGTATGTAAATTTATAATAAAGAATGGAATTGTTTATGCCACTTTCAAACAAATTGATATCTTTCTTTTTTGCATTCTTTTATGGCTTGTGAATATAGAATATGTATGTTATAGATTCTATATTCTCCCTTTGTATAGGTAACCTACTTCATTTATAATATTTTATTTTATTGGTACTTTTAATAATAATACTTATACTAAAAGAAGAAATGGATGCAACAATGAAAATAAAGGTTAATTTATAAAATTGTCTTGATTTGCATTCAGATTGCACTTGAGTAGTTGTGTATCCACTAGTGATGCGAAAATTATTCGGAATCGGAGAATCAGGTGATTTTTTTGAAATGCCGGGAAATCGGAAATACATCGGGAAAATAATTTTTAATTTGCGATTCCGATTCTTATTTATTACCAAAATCTAACTATTTATACTTTTTCTATGTTGTTATGGAATAAATAGGACTCCCCCCAAATTAACGAACTTTGGCTTTTTACTTGAAAATTGGATATTTGAAATTTAATTTAATTTAAAAAAAAAAATTCCAAAAAATTTATTTTTTGGAAATAGTGTTGGATTTATAAAAAAAAGTTATATTATAACAAATTTTATATTTGAAATTTTTGAAAAAAATTTAAACTTCAAACTTTTTTTTCAATATTTAAACTTCAATTTTCAAATATTAAATTTCTGAAAAATTTGATACTTGAATTTTTTCTCCAAAAAATCCAAAAACCTAGCCCTCCCTCCCCCTAAAATATAATCCTGTGCAGACCCCTGATAGCAAAATGGTATTTTCTAACTATCATTTAAAATATTAATTAATCCGTATCAGGAATTATTACGATATTCGTATAACAATCGACATCTGGATATTTTTTGGAATCGTCCCATCACTAGTATCTATCTATGCACTTACTTATATATATATAAATATATTTCCATTCATACAATGTTCAAAAGAGGGCCTTGAGCTTTACTGGATGATATTCATATGCATCTGAATCGTTCAAATATATTTAAACCAACTCCAAATAAAGAGTTGATCTCTCAATATAATAAATATGCTCGTATCTATTGATGTTAGGGTTCGATTATAAAATCTAACATCGGTCTGAGACAATGTTGATTTTACTGGACCAAACTGTTTTGGTCCTTCAAAGAAGTTTGATCTAGATCTGTCCCAAATAAAAATTAGGTCTGGAGCTGTCTTACATAAACATTGGTCCAGATCAGTGTCATCAATTATATAGATGAATTGATGATGACGTCAGTTGTGCTTCCAAATTGTGTACATCAACCTTCAGTATGATGTAGAATATGTTGCATCAATCATATTTGTACATCATTTATATCAGAATAGGTGGAAAATTCATTCATATTAAACTTGAGAAAATTGTGTTTTTTTTAAAATTCATAAACGATTAAATTTCGGTCTATGCCCTAAAATCGCCATCTAAACCGTAATATGGGTAGCTCAAAGCGATTCCAAATTTAGATGAGAGGTTTAGCACACATTTTTGTTTAAGAGTCCCCAAGCGTGAAAGTCCATGGGGCTGAGCTAAGGACTGGAGGATGCCCACATGAAGACAGGCCAAAAGTCAGCCAAGTTATTGTTGAATAAGATTTAGTTGATCTTGGCATTATGGGACTGTGATATACTTCTTGAGAAAGCAGTAGTATGGATAAAAATGTCAATTGTCTTTGCAGTTTTCTCATTTATGACACCGACGCGGAAATGATCCCCCAAGGTTGCATTTTTGGTTTTGCTAGGAAATTTTTAAACATGAACATATGTATTGGCACCCTGTATATTTTTTTTCTAATGATACTCTAACATTTCAAGTTATATATTAGGCTGAAAAAATTACTGCTTATTATAAATGCTTATTAAAAAATACTAAATGATTTTTTTTTAGAAAGCTTTACCTCAAAATTTATTAGCTTATTTAGTTACTAGTATGTGAATAAATTGGCACCCTCAAAAGATTCGGCTATTTTCATGGCCAATTCTTGATCTTTTTGTATTTTTTCATCCGAGTCTAGAATATAACTTTTAATATGCTTTTACTAAGACAAAAAGATCAGGAAAGTCGAGAGCTTCTTTAATCTGAGTAATTTAAATCCTCCCCAGAGAATCTTTTTAGATGAAATGAACTAAATCAGTATTGTCTAGTATAGCCAAGACCAATGAACATTGTGTTCAAGTCAAAGAGAAGAATTTTTCAATATTTTAATCAAGACAGTGGGTACATATTGATCTCCAAGAAATTGAATGTTCCTAAATCAACTGTTATAATCAAGTTTTTAATCCTAAAAGAACTGGTCGGCTATCAAAACTATCTCCTCACTTATAAAGAAAAGTGGTCAGAGAAGTCAGAATAAACGCAACAACAAATACCAAGGTAATTTTAGATGATTTAGAGAAGAATGGGAATGTCGTTTCACGAAGAACGATATCTAGAATGTTTGCCAAAGAAGGCTATCATGAGAGACGTCCAAGAAAGACATCATAACTCAAACCTCAGCACCTTAGATCAAGAATAAAGTTTGCAAAAGAACATTTGGAGAAGGATATGCCAGTAATTGGTGACAGCTCTACACAGTTCGTTTGGAGGAAATCAGGAGAGGCCTTATCTTCTCGTAACACGATAACTACAGTAAAGCATTGTGGGGGATCAATCATGTATTGGCACTGCTTTTCTTCGAAAGGTAGTGCAATGCTTGTCAGAATGAATGGAAAAATGAAAAAAGAGAAGTATGTAAATATTTTAGAAGAATATTTGAAATCCTCCGCAAAAAGTTTAGGGCTTGGTCGTAAGTTATTATTCTTACAGGACAATGCCCCAAAGTAATCCTGCAAATTTGCATCCTCGTGGCTTCGAAGAAGTAAAATTAAGGTATTGGAATGGCCTATGTTCAATCCAGACCTCGATCCTATTGAAAATCTTTTGGGGTGAGTTAAAAAAACGGGTTCATGACAGAAAATCCAAAAATATACAAGAACTCGAGCCGTTTAGTATTGAAAAGTGTCAAAATATTTCTTCTACAACTTGTTTGAACTTATAATAAAATATTAGTTGAAGGTATCAGAAATAAAGGCTACACAATTGACTATTCATTATAGAGGTGCCAATACTTTTGGCATGCATTTTTTTAAATTATTGACTCTAAAAGTAAATATATAAATTTTTCTCTTTATCAAAATAGGGTACGTTTAGATAATTAATTATTAATAATATTTATTATTTTTATCATTTTATCTTATTGTGTGTTTTTGGTTTTTTTGGTTATAATAATAGAGTATCTAGGTGAAAATGTGGGATCCAAATTTATACGCGTATGACTGTACTGAGATGGTATATAAACAAAGTTTATTTTTATCTGTTGTTTGGTTGTGTAATGAAACCTCGTAGTTAATGTGGACCTTCAACAAAAAAAAACAACAACAGCAAATTAATGCTTTTCTCAAAGTTGGTTCTGGATTACATTGGTATGTATTTTTAGACAAAAGATACCTAGTCAATTTCTATCAACAAATTTTTCTAATTAATACTATGAAAGACCCACAGATTGCACTATAAGTAGTCAAAACTAATATTAATTTATTAGTAAATAAGTGCAAAGGCATTTTTTGCTTTTATTTTTATAGTAATATTTGTAAAATAAAAGGCCTAGTCCATCTGAAGGGCGTTTAAATAAATTGGGGTAATATTTGAATATTCTTCTTTGTGTGAATACCTAAATTTACACAAAACTCTATCTAGCGTGGGCATTTTCAAGAGTGGAACCTTAGGCACTTGCTTTGATTGTTTTAGGATAAAATTCTAGAAAACTTGAGCGCGACCAAACTCAAACTCGAATCCAGAAAAAGTACATATTAAAGTATGTGTGATATTATGCAAACTTCTTACTGAGGAATAAAATAATTACTCTAAAATCTTTATTGCAGTATCTTTGGAACCAAAGGGGGAATCCCTGCATACCCTTAAAATAAAATAGTAATATCTTTTTTTGAAGGGTAGTATTTGTGCAAAAAAAACTATTTCACTGTAAAGTAAAAATGGTATAAAGAATGATACTATCGTCGTTCCAGTACAAATGACGTAAATCAGAGATCTTTTGACAATGGCAAGTTCAAATATTGAGATGTTGAAGATGTTAATACCGTCTATAACTGTATTATAGTATATTGAAATCTCTAAACAGAAAATTTTATACCGTAACATCGTGAATATTGTGCCTAATGTATGTATTAAAACAGATATAAATAAGCACCTACGCATCTCATTTGATATAATTTAGGCCCCCACAAAACTATACGTATGTCATTCCTAGTTTGATCAAGTCATTATATAACTTCTAAATTAATAATGATTCCAGTAAACAAGTGCATTTTGTACTCGTTAATATATATTTAACAATTTAGTTACCTTGTGGTATGATTAAAAATTTTCAAGATTGGATAAAAAATTTAAATAATTGATTAAACTCTTTTACTAAATGAAAAGATCAGATCAACTTCCTCAATATCTTTGTAATTATAGGATGTGTAAAAAATGACCCATACATTCAATATATGGATAATTATTGAACTCCAGCTGCATTAATTATTGAAATAGTAAGTTTCCAGATTTCAATGGACCACCCGGTATGAAATAACTTATAAAAAACAAAATCTAGGTTTTTGTAGTAAAATTCAAATCAATTAAATATTATTAATATGCTGTCCACCGACAAGGCTCAAAGGGACATAATTACTGCCGATCATAGAATAAATCTTGAACATGAATATATCCGAAAATTCCACCCATCTGGTCAAGTTGCGAAGGCTTATTTGATCAATAAAATATTTACCTGGATGTCCACAGAGTACTTTGTAAATGCCCACCATGCTTTCAGGGGTAAATTTAAAACAACACAAATTGACTAATGATT
The DNA here is from genome assembly GCF_016086655.4 of Lepeophtheirus salmonis. Lineage (NCBI taxonomy): Eukaryota > Metazoa > Arthropoda > Copepoda > Siphonostomatoida > Caligidae > Lepeophtheirus > Lepeophtheirus salmonis. The sequence goes on from NC_052135.2 coordinate 54,246,549, forward strand.
ATGCAGAAAAAAATATATTTTGTTTAAATTTATAACAACTTTAATTTGATTTTAATGAGATGATTTTTGATGCGTCATTTTTAAAGCACCCAGTACAAAAAATGCATTAATAGATATTAATGTTTTATTGTTTTTCTGTGTTATCTAAATGTCCCATTAAAAGCTGAAGAACAACATAAAACAACTGCATTCATTGCAATGCAAGATGTTTGAGTCCATAATTATTTATCATTGTTGTATAATAATGAGTTTATAAATGATAGGTTGAGAGGTTTTTTTTTCTTGAGAAAAAATCAAACAAAAAACAAAACCATTGACGCCTTTTTGTGATTACTGAAATGATTCTTTCAATATAAATGGAGCGTTATTTATTTTTACCCTCTATGGATGTAATTTTTGTTGTATAGAAACATTATATTAATGATTTTTGGGTGGAGTTCACTTACATTAATGTTTGCATACTCTATTTGCTATCCGTGTTACCATATAAATATAACTGTTTGAAATTCAATTATATCGATACCTTAAATTTTTCATATTATATGTATTACATAGGTAAGCATTAGTGATGTATCGGATATTTTACAATTTTAAATTACAGATTTAGAATAAATATACTTTTTAAATACTTTGGTCATAATTATTCACAGACATAATAAAAATTCCAATTTTCCAGGCAATGAATGTGGGTAACAAAGCATTGAAAAACTTTTTGTTTAAGTTAAGAACCTTTCAAAAAAAATTCCTAAGCTGTCCTAAGTTTGAAAAGTTGCATGTAAATAATGCTTCAGAGGGAGTGATAATCCATCATTGCTGTAATTAATTGATTTTATTATTTGTTGAATTTGATTGTATTTACTGTTTTTACACTCTTCACTTATTCAATTTTATCGTACATTCATACTATGAGTCTAGAATAAATCATTTAATTTTTTCAATTGGTTTTAATATGAGTAAATACATGGCAAATTTTATTCAAAATATATAATTGACAAATTCTATGTAAATAATGGATTTAAAATACAGTAAAATCCAATTATTATACGATAATATAACTGTGTCACATAGCAAAATGAACTTAATTTGCAGGAATTGTCACCAATAGAGCAATTCGCCTGTTCTTGAATGTCGGACATATATTAATGTAAATCCCTGAAGTTTAACAGATAAATCCGATCAATACCGGGTACTCCAGCTAGTTAAAGAATGAAAAGTACAGATTTGTAAATGAAATGCACAAAACAAGAGAAAATTTGAGCTTTTGGAGGAAATATTTTATATATTTCTCTCTGAAATTTAAGTAAAAAAATAATTTAACCCAAATTTTTGTCCTTCAAAATTAGTTAGCCAAATGTACATATTATATAATAATAAAAATAATATGGTGTTATTTCAAGACAATTTGAGATTTTAGCGTTTTTGAGAGTTAATTTTACGTAAACCATTCGTGAATTTGAAAATATATGTAATATAACAATTTATAATAATATAGGAAACAAACTTTATGATGTGAAATATAACTTTGTATTAAAAAAATTATTGAGACTTTTATTACGGTGGAAAAAATGTACAAAATTATTGTCTACAATAAATCTTTTTTCAAGCATATTCTAATTTTTTTATTATAGGTAAATGATTTAAACCTCAAATAACCTTAATCTAAAAAGTTGATATTAAAAATCTTTGTAACCCACGATCTTACACTAAAATATTCACTTGTACATGCATTCTCAACGCATCAAATACAAGGGTCGTTTGAAAAATCTGTGTAAAGCCTGAGATATGACACTACTGACGAGTGTCGAGGTTATATTTAGTTAATAACATCTCCTGAAAGAATACACACCAACTTTCACTCATATCGGTATTTTACTTTGGGTTTGGCATTCGTTTGAATCGAGGAAGTGGAGTGATTCTCAAAAAATAGACGAATTTTTTTTTCTTGCGTTAATAAAACCTTACTTTCAAAAAGGCACAGCACCTCAAGAAACTAAAAATAAAGCTAGATAAATATTATTTGGACTCTGCACCTTCAATTACAACAGTTTATAAGCGGTTTCAAATTTTTAAGAGAGACCATAAAGACACAAGTGACGCTGAACGGTCTGAATGCCCTGCTGAGGTTACTAATGATAAAATTCATTTTATGGTGATGGATGACAGAAGAGAGAAGGTGCATGAGAATGCTAGAGGCATGGGCAGTTAGAGTTGGAACCCTAATTCCATTAATTTTGCAGGCACAACTACTGAGCTTTGAGCTTTTGCATTGTCGTGATGGAAAATGAGTTTTTTGGGCCAATCGTGAGCATTTTTATTGCAAATAGGTATTGTTCATATACTATATATGTGATAAAGACAAATTAAAGAGTGTTTGTTTGCAAATAAATATTTTTTTCAAAAATCTTATTTATTAATGATAATTATAGAAACACAGCACAGTGAGCTGTGGTTCAAATGTAGTTCGAATCTTTACCTGTGTATGACTTGAAATTTAAAAAAATATACGAAAGCAATTGTAGTTGAAGAAGTCCTCATCATTCTCCATTATCAATTAATAATCATTCTACATCATGGTTTCTTCATAAAGGAAAGCACTCATGGATTGACGAAGAAAGGAAAACACTCATGGATTGACGAAGAAAGGAAAACACTCATGGATTGACGAAGAAAGGAAAAAAGGCAAGATCAGTGTCATTTCTCTGCGTTATGATCCATAATGTGTATATCTCTGGAATATCTCTCCATTTAACATATTATAAAAAAGTTATTTTCGTAATAAGAATCCTAGATCATTGCAAGTGACATGAGCGTGTCCCACATCCACATAAGTTTCCTCTATCTATGAATATTAATTATTACATTTTTAGTTAATGGTATTATTATAGCCTTCCAACGATAACAGTAATTTAGTATTTATTACTAATATGATGCCTTGAATAAGATACTTTAAATTTTTGAAAATAGCCAATATGACAGGACGAGAATCACCGGTCTTAAAGTCTAATATTAAGGTCAGATACAACTCCTCTTGAACTCTTTGAAAAAAAAAGAGTATTATTTGACTGACTTGTGTAATCAGTAAAATTACTCTAATTCGAATTGATTGATTATTTTACCTTCGTAACTAATGACTAGGTTATTCTGTAATTAATGATGAAAATTACAATGGCACAATGAACATATGTAAATATGTCATTTGGAATTATACAATTCAACTGTGAATAAAACATATTTGATTCTACTGTTTCAAAATATTATAATATTCGCACTCTATACAAGAAAGAATAATATTTTAAGGAAATAGAGAGTGGGGATCCAAAACTTTGCAGTAACATGACTAAATAAGAAAAAACATGATTTTTATCAAATCTAAAAAAGACAGCTCAAAATGGTATGCTTAAATACTACATTTAGCTATATTTTTTATTCATTATGCCATACTTAACAAGCAAGAACAGCTTTGACATGCCGGCGAACAGACTAACAGCTCTTGACGACGAAGTCTGTGTTCATCGTGAACCACCCTGTCATGATGACAGGTTGGAGAGCATCAAAATTTGGATGAGAGATGTTGCATACATATTTATACAAGATACCCACAAATGCAAAGTACAGGAGGGTGTAGTTAGGGTGGAAGAGCCCCACATGAAGCCAGAAGTCAGCCATATTGTTGCTGCAGATCTTTTGGTTCTTCTTGTCTGTGTGGGACTGTAATTCACTTCTCAATGTTGTAGGCAGTTCGAATGGAGATAGCAATGGTCTCTTCAGTCATCTCAGCACTGACACTGGTGCAGAGGATATCCCACATGTGTTACCTTTTTTGATGATGCTCTAATATTTTTACATTAATAGACATGGGATAAATACGAAACTTGCCCATCTTTGTTTCAGCTGTCGTTTGGTTTCGTAAGGAAACCTTGTAATTAAAAATAAGGGGAATAAAATCTTAATTAAATGCTACAACAAGTTTTCGGCACCTACTCTATTGAATAAATATTTCAGGAATGTTACAGAGGGAAACTGAAAAAACGTAGGGACCATATATTTGAGAGTCACTGATGTAGATTATAGATAAAAGGTTTTCATTGATTAGCTCAATATAAATCTTGTAAAGATACAAATTATATGTGGGGGAGACTTAAAAAAGATGCAAAACACTCACTGTTTTTGGCTCAATAACTCCAAACTGGTTTGGCTTAAACTCAACAAATCTCAAAACAACTTATCAAGGTATGTATGCTTTGTTTATATCTATTTAAAAGCTAGCTAGTAATTACTAGGATTATTTTGTCTTCAATCATGAATTTCGCATCTTTTTAATGACTATCTATTTACTGGTCTTCCCAGAATTACGTGCTTTCGACTAATTATCACTCATAAATATGTGAACGAATGGAGCTGTGAGCCAAACAAGTGACACATTTGTATTTTAATAGAAAATTCCCAATTAAAGAATTACTTTGTGAATTCTAACAATCATTATTCTTTTTCGAAAATAGCCACTTATTTCATTGAAATGTGTTCCGATCAAACGTGTGATTTATTTTTCTAAGAATGGATAGTCGTACATATTTGAGATTTAGAAAACGAATGAAGAAAATTATAATAATTGTAATGACGTAGCTTAATGGACAACGTTCTCGAAAGAAATTTTTCTCTTAAACTCAATGTCCGTAGGTTTGCGCTCGTTCATAGAGAAATAAATATTAGGTATCCTGTATAAGTTTGCCCGCACCTCATACTTTCTCTTTCTATCTCAAAATTGGAGACAGCGAGAGAGGATAGTTGAAATTAAATTCTCGTAACCTTTAATAATAAGTAAATAACTTCGGTACGTTAAGCGAAGGAACGCAAAGTGAAGAATATTTGAGTGATGAAGAAAAGGATCTCGACTTTTTCGAGTCGTTCGGATAATTAGCACTCACTTCGAAGGGTCACGCAATTAAAAAGTAGGTATCATTGTGTGGTAGAATTTGTGAATTTGATTCTTATAGAGTATTCGAAAGAGGGAAGGGGGGAGTTCTCTCAGGGTCCATCCGTGGACTCAGAGATGAGGCTGGAGGAGATCATATCTAATTATGAAAGACATTACGACTTTTTCTTATATCTATCAGGAATCATGAGAGTAAAATTAATTTCAGGAGTACTTTGCATGGGAGTCGTAGTTTGTAAATTCGTGGTAGCGTCTTTCTTCTTGTAAACTAATACACTCGGATAAGAGGGAATTCAAAGCCTGATTGAAGTATTTTCACAGTTAGTTTATAGTCTATAATCATGATCCTTATTAAAACTTAATTATTTGGTAACTAATAATTAGACTTACTATTATATTACATTAATTATCATTTGATTTTGTGATGATTTTATCGATCATAATTGTTGGAATAAGTTTACAGATAGGATTATACAATCATAGGAGCTGTTACTGTATATTTCCATATTTAACAATTATCCAATGATAGTAAATAAGCAATAACTAAAAAATCAACACGTCAATTAATAATAATCTAATTTTTATTAAGTTACTTTTTTAAAAGATATGAAAAATCAAATTTTATCACATTGGCCCTTAGTTTACAGTCTATAATTATAACCCCTGTTCAAACTTAATTATTTGTTTGTTACCTATATGATGTTCCCTGTAAAAAGTAAAAAATTATTCGAACAATTGCTGATGGATAAAATTTTAACAGTACAACTCATTTCTAACGATTGGGCAGCCTATCGCAACCTTGGGAATGAGTTACATATGTCACACTTGACTGTAGTGTATAAGTATAACATTGTGGATCCATTAACTGAAGCTCATATTCAGACGATTGAGTCTTTCTAGAGTAATTTTAACGGTATAACCAGACGGTTAGGAGTAATATATACCTCTAGAGAGTTTTTTTAGACATATCTCAACGAGTATATGAGGAAAAAGTGTCTCAAGTATATTACTTCGTTTTATAAAATTCTTGAGGACATTATGAGTGAATATCCGATATGAGGTTCTTTCATATTTTTTATTCATTTTTTTAAAATTCTCGAATAAAATAACTCGAAAAAGTTGAGATCCCTCTCTTCATCCGTCAAAATATTTTTAACTTCGTGTTCCTTCACTTAACGTACCGATGTTATTTCCTATTTATTAATAGGTTGCAAGAATTTAATTTCAATTTTCCTCTGTCGCAGTCACTAATTTCGAGATAGACAGATAAATTATGACGTACGGATAAACTTATACATATATGTATACAATTTCTAAAAAAAACGAATATCACTTCAACTGTCCTATGTTGTAACTCTCCTTGTCCGGCCCACCAATGTTTTACGCTGGTACAAACATGAATTTTTTTGTCAAAATTGTTCTTAAAACTTTTGAAATCTGTTTTATTATTCCTTGATATCTATATTTAGCAATTTTGAGAGTTTCTAGTTGATCTGAATAAAACTCTAGTTTGATTGAGATCACTTATTCATCATGTAGTATTAACTTTTAATTCAACAAACCTTCTTCATATTTTGAGTTATCGTCGACTTTTTGCAGTTCATTCAGTCTTTTTTGAGCAAATCAAAACATTGAAAATTGGACATAAAAAATCAATTTCTTAAAAAGGAGCCCCATGATTTTTTTTGAAACTCTCAAAATTGAAAAATATAAACATTAAAGAATAATCAACAGCTCTTAAAAGTTTTGGAAAGGATTTCGATATTATAAGATACATATTATTAAGATCAAATGTAATAGTTGATATATTTTCGTTCCTTTGCTCAATTTTTAAGATACAAAAAAATATATCAAAAATACATTTTATAAAATATGATTTAAATTACAGTATCGAGGATACAGTGCAATTCAAAAGATAAATTATAAAAGAAATCATTTCTACTTTTTCCCGGATTTCCATTTTACTTTCAAACCATGAACATTGTATATACATGTTTTTTATTTTGTATAAACTAAAATAATATGTACAAACGAGAAAGAAAGACATTGCTTAATCTGTTCAACATCTCAAAACAGAAGCATAAATTTAATGAAAACATTACTTTTTTAACAAGGTTAAGATATCTTTCTTTGTTTTTAGAATTTATGTTGTTGTACATGAACAATAATGCATGGCTCTTATCGCACCAAGTTATCAAAAGACAAATCTGCATAGAATGAATACAAATTTGTAAAAGCGTATCGGACCTTCAAAAAGCGAAAAAGAAAGAAAGAAGTTTACAGCATTGATATGATAAAGCGAAATTACAGGTGCAAACTTAGATCCTTGTATTGTGTTTAGCTTAGTGATGTAACAGGTCCTTGGATTAGGTTCCGGGTTCTGTGCTGTACTTTACTTTAAATGTTTCCAGTTTTTACTGGATCATCATCTAAAGGCTATAATCTAAATCCTCCATTATGTCGGAAATGCAAAACTTTCCAATTATCTTTCAATCAAGGTCCTCCACCTTTGCTAAATTTTCAAACAAAATAAGTATAACTTCCCTATACCTACACCTTTTATCTCGTAAATTGGAAGAAGTGTAATACACACTTGTTGAAACATGAAGTTTCATTCATTTTGTTTTGTCAGTACAAACTCACGGTTCAAAGGCTGGTTCATTTTGCTAAAATTGCTCTTTGTGTATTTTGAAAGAGAAAAAAGAAAAATCGCTTTGTACATTGTGAAACGGTGCGGACCCGTGATCCATGACATCACTAATTTCGTTCATGTTATTAAGAACTAAGTTATTGCTCTACTAGTAAAATACTTTCGAAACGCAATAAAAGATCTCTTATTTAATTCTTAATATTATGATTCACTTTTTATTCCTTTACAAATTTACTTTTATCGCGATATATTAATAACATACAGGGTTGGTAAGTAAAAATTTGATTGTAAATGAAATTTTATTTCCTCAGGAATACAAGAAGGTTTAGTGATTGTTTATAGTACATTCTAGTTCAGTCATCCTTACTACATAAACAAACTTAAATAAAAAATTCGTCATCTCGATCAAGATCAAGAGGACTCCATAAAATCAATGAATCGCCTCGCCAACGACTTCTACGTGGCTACTAGGCTCATCAGAAGGAATGTAAAGCTTGACTTGGGATTGTTGAAAGGTAAAGAGATGAAGAAATGTGCCCCCTCCATCACCAGTTTAAACCCCTGAACTCTGCTCTGTGGGACACTTTGGTGAGAGAAACCAACAAAAAATTACAAACCCAATTTACTCAATGAAGGCCACCATAATGCTTACATATGTGGGATAAATTGTCTGAAGAGTGCAAGGCCTTTAAGGGACTTTTAAAGGCTGTGATTGATGCTGAAAGTGATCATATTGAGTGACAAAGTTTGTAAAGGCCTTGTTTACATTTTTTTTTAAATATAACATTATTGAAGTATTTCTAAAGCATCTCCTCAGTTCACTTTTTACCCAACTTCAAACGGATGTATTTTGTTTTAAATTCCTTTTAGAAAATAGCTTATAATACATGTTATGGTACCTTGTATTTAAAATAACTATAGTCAATGAAATTTCGATATAAACCAACAACTTTATATTGAAAATCATTGTGGCTAATTAGTCACTCAATACTGCTGATCAAAGTTTAACACAATATAAATAATGTCATTTTCATTTTTTTAAATATTTATTTTTTCATCGCCTCTTAAAAATTTAAATAAATTAAAATTGACATTGAAATTGTATGATTCTAAAAATAAATTAAAAGAACCATCATTGATGTTTGAGTCTTCTTGGAGTAGCCATCTACATCAGAGGCAAACTTGTCAACTGAACACAGTATAGAGCCAAATATACATTTTACCCAAAAGATTTTAGCTTATCTTGAGATTTAACTTTCAATCTAGAAAATTATTCTTTAACTCTCAATTTTTTGAAATTATCTCATAAGAAACGGAAAATTAAACAAATTTATATAAATGAGCGGAAACTCGAGCGATTATGTCACTCTTCTAAAATGGCGATCGTGAACCCTCTCTCACTGGTTATTCAAATCAATGAGCGCGCTTCCGCTCTCGCTCGAGAATTTTCTGTGGTGCTCAGAGCACCGCTAACTAATGCATTGGCAATGATAGCTTACAGCTGGGAGGTGTGGTACCCTGTGCTGATGTAGTCCTCTGTCATGGCGTCCCAGTTCTGGCTAATAGTGGCTTTGAGGGCCTCGGTGTTTGGAAGAAGAAAAATGCAGGCACTTGCCTTGACATATTACCAAAATGTGAAGTCGAGAGGCCTGGCATCAAGGCTGTAGGGGGGCCAAACGTGCCAAAAAGAGTTAAAAAAAACTCAAAGACTCATTCAAAAGAGCATTGCAACAAATGAGATGGGTTTCTTTCATCGTTGTTTTCAAAAGTGGTCTCTCCATCATCACAAGGCTCTTTCTACCCACATTTATAAAAGCTCTCTCGACAGTCTATTGTAAGCCCCAAAAATTTTTTGCAAGGACTTACAAATTATATTAAGACCAAATTAATATGACTGCTGTCGTTTTAGTGTTTTTAGACCTATCCGACACTAAATGTAAATATCAAAGTCCTATTTAATAACAAATAATAGTAATAAAAGATTTTAAGCAAGTCATTTCACGTTGAAATTGGGGGTTCAGTAGCTAAATTATGAGCAAAAATGAGAATACAAATTGAATGTTTTTTTAACGCACGGTAGTTTCTAAATTTCAACATTTCTAATCCCTTTTATCACGTTTATTCTACGAGTTTTATATTGACTAAAAAGGTTTTACTTAGCAACAACTACAATCAACCAGAACTGGTTACGATTACTTTCATAACCATATCTAACTTGGTGCTTTGTTAGAACATATTATGTATAGGTCCCATTCAAGACTACTGTATGAAATAAATTTGTTTTAGGTGCAATATGATGAAAAATGTTCATTGCATTGCTTTGATTTATCACAAATGTAATTATATTTATTCAATAACTTTGTTTTTTTCTCTCTCACTCCCCCCTCATTTTAACAGTACAGAAAGTTCCATCTATTGTTTGATATTGCATCAAGACAAAGAAGTGAGATGCAATAATTTTCTATCATGAAGATAGATATTCTTTTATGCAGAGTATATATTGTTTTTGTATCTATATAAAGTCCATCTTTTTACCTATGGTTTATCCATCCAAAATACGAACAAAGAACTTTTCAGGGGGGCTTCGCCACTCCAAATATATTTGCTATAGGGGTTTACCGATGTTTTGAAACTGTCTCAATACTGCCGATTCCGCCAACACCTTTGCGTACATGTATATTCATTATTAAGCAAAAAAAAAAAAAAAAAACAGCCCTTTAACAATTTTGTAATTTTTTAAATGTTATTAGTTTAAATGGTCAAACAGTAGATGGTGTGAACTCAAAAATTAGAAAATTTTAAACCTCTTTTTACTTCCCATATGTTTATGGGGTTCAATTTTTATAGGAAATTTGGAGCAAAAGTTGGAAATTCAACAATTTTCTACTCTTTTTATTAAATTATCCCTCCGTAGTTCTGAATGATAACTTCAATATGGGGACGAACCAAAGCACAACTGGCCTTGATGAAGTCTAAGGACATTTTGTTCCATTCTTCCGTGATGACAGCCTTCAAACATTCGGATGAGAAGTCTTCTTCGTCTTGCCCTCCAAGAAACACAAAACAGCGAAGTCCTGTGAGTTCATGTTGGGTATGGACAAAGGGAAGAACCCCGCCGGTCAGGAGGCATCCCAGTTCTCCATGCAGAAATGCTGCACCTTCTTGAACTTTGTGCCGGGGCGCTGTCTTGGTTAAATACATAGTTGTCCCTGGAGAATTTGCTTTTCAACCACGGTAAGATATGGTACCTGAGGACCTTGTAGTACATGTCGGTGTTGACTTTCTAGTTGGCATTGAAGAAGTAGGGAACCATCTTTCTGTAATCGGACGCCACGAAGCCGAGGGCCATGATCTGAGGTCTTTTTTTTTTTAGAGTGAATATATTTTAAAAATTAATAAAAAAACAAGTTTGCGGAGGCCCGTTTGGTCTTTTCTCTATAGATCCTTGCTCATTCTTTTCCTTTTCTCCAATATATCATTAAGTATGGACTATGCACATAGTACATATTTGACGTGGTATCGATCCACGTGGCGTCACAAAGCAAAAGTCTTCTTTATTTATTTAATACAATAGTAACGAAGAAGAGCCATCTTGAATCTCTAGAGAACTCCCTGATCCGTCGTTCTGATCTGGTCTCTTGATTCAGCCAAGAAAGGATCATTTCTCCTGTTCAGAATAGCGTTTATGTCGACTTGTGCGTGGATGAGATCGCACACCCTCTGCTTTTTTGCTTGTTACTTGCACATTTTTTATCTTACAAAAACAAAACAAACATTAAATTGTAGTTTTTTGTTAGTTCTTTTGAATTGCACCAAGTACAAAAATGTCAGACATTTAGAACTGTGGCTAGATGGCCTTTAAAATGATTCTAATTTTTCAGACCCCACCCTATAAAAAGAAGTGAGGATCAAATTTTAGACTAATCCAGGAATGGTTCTAGGTGTTTCTACCAATAGGGGCCGCTTACAATTATGTTTTATTCAATTTAAATTATTCAAGGAAAAATTGGATGTTGCATGTATTTTTTTTTTGTTACATCTATCTTTGAAAGAAGAATTCTCACTTGTCTTTGGTGTTCATTTTTTCATAATTAAATTAATATATAGAATATATATATATATTACAATATTTTCCCTGTACTATGGCAATTTTAAATGTAGAAGAATTTCTTTTTCTACGGCAGTAATTTTTTTTTGTCCTCCCAAAAATCAAATAACAGGCAGCTGATGTTACTAAAGCCTTATACCAAGTAGCAAAACTATGACCCAAGTGATCAATGGAGGAAAGATGTAATGGTGTACATAAACTTTTCTTGTTGCTAGAAGTATTGTTTAGCTATTATTTGGAGATATAATTAATAGTTATGATGTTATCTAATATATTTTACTTTTTAGAAGATGCTCATTAGATCTTCAGAAAACGGACATAGCTTTTTAGTAAATTACAATTCTTATTATCCAGAGCAATGACTCCCAAAGGGGGGGGGGTCGTAGGGCACAACGGAGAGGTCGCAAGAGGATTTCCAAAAGAGAAGAATATAATTTAAAATGACATTATTTTGAGTGTCATCAAAACATAAATAATGTTGAATAAAAAGGTATCTGCTATATCATTTGAAAAAGTATTTCCACAAATACATAGCTAAATATGACCCTTTGACCACCAAAACTAATCATCTGTCGTATGACTTATGAATCTTTCATGTGATCAAACATTATAAACATATTTTAAAATACTTGACAAATTTTCATTTGAATGAGTACACACGACTGTCTAAAGCAGCTTTTGATTTACTTATATAATTTCTCTCAGCTTATAAGAATACTTTTTCCGTATTAACTTACATCCAAAATAAACATGGATTGCAACTGAAGGATGATCTTTGAGTTGTTATTTAGAAAATCATACCTAGAATAGTACTGCTTGCTCAATCCATAGTGCACATCCATCAAATTAGGATCTTGATTCGTTGAAAGACCAATTTGAATATCCATAGACTCTAAATTTCATATGTATCTCTCAATGATATGTCTAAGGATTGCACATTATTACAAATTGTTTTTTTATATTATTCATAAACACATTAAACGGACGTATTGCCATATTTTAAAAGTGAATTAAGAGTAACTTTTAAATGAATAACAACAGAATCCACACTTAATTTAAAAAAAAATCTAGTTTGCTTTTAAAATTGATAGCCCACATATGCAATAAAAATTAATCTGTACCACACAAATAAATAAGTTTCATTTTTAAATTCGTGTTATTTGACATAAAATTAATTATAAAATAACCATTAACCATATATTTGAATTGACGTTAAATAATTAATTAGAAATAATATTTCAAACTTTTTTCTACTTGCATTTTTTCATCAAATTAGTGGTTTTTAAATAAAAAAAAATAAAAAAGGGAAATTGATTGAATTAAACGCTTAGAGGCACTTTATATTTTAGAAGTGTACGTCCTCGATAGTTTTTTGGTTGATAGTTTCAGACTTATCAACCAAAAATACAATAATATTTGGCAGATAGTTTTAGAGTCAGGATAAAACAATACGTCATATCAAGAATAACATGAGAGGTGGGCCGTTACCATGGGAATGACACGGATTGGTGGGTGGTGTGGGTCCTTATCTATGAATACAAATGGGATTCGTGTAAGAGCTTGATGAGGAGGAGGAGGGAGCAAGCCCTATAGTATAACTGAATTATGCCCATTGTTCATATCGGGTTCATTTTATATCATTTTGAAGGGAGAAACTGAATTACTGCAACAAAGGATAACCTTCTACATTTAAAATAACATTATTGTAAGGAAAATATTATAATTATATTTATGTATTTTATTATGCATTTGAAAAATTATTTATACCAAATAGTGATGGGCCACGAGAAAAACTCGATAAACTAAAAACCGACACAAAAAAAAATCGGCTCTTAGGCATAAAAAGCCGAGTGTTACTAGGAAATCGTCCAAACTTTGGAGTATCTATTTCTGTTTCGAGTCAATTATAGCATGAAAATATTCCTAGACTGACTTCCTTTCTTTGTGAAATTTAGAATTCATGTTTCCCCACTGGGAACACTAGATAGAAACGAGTGGTACTCTTAATCCCAGTTCGTTTGAAAAGTAATCTTTGTTTGATTTTTTTAGACTAGCGGCAGTAATCGACATTGCTTGGATTGACGCAATTTATTAAGCACCCACTCAAAAATTCCTTCTCAGACCTTTGCGTAACGTATTTTCCCTCCTTAAGGATGAATATGTAAAAGATAATTATAGTTGTCTAATTTTGTATATTTTTCTACATATCCTCCTATGCTTTCAGATTATTAAGCATCAGTACCACTAACCTCATATTGGTTATAAGTTATCACCATACTATAGTAAGATATTGATGTGCAGACTATATAAACTGTTGAATAACGTACAATGAGTACAATTCAAATAAGTTAAACTAATTTTGATGTTAATTCTAGAAATTACATACGAAAACAATTTTAAATTACACGTTTCAATGATTCTTTAAAAAATATGATTTTTTTTTTTGTCTGACGAGTTTTTTTAGCGAGCAAAAGAGTAAGGGTGAGTAAAGAGTATTCAAACGAGCAACGAGTAAAGCTAGTAATTAATCGCGAGTTTTTTTTTTCTACTCGAAAATACTCATGCAGCAAAATTCAGCTCGAGGTACATCACTAATACCAATAATAAGTGATAATTCTTCGCAAAGAAGGAGATATTACCGTACCTACGACTGATTCAATAATAATAAAAAAATAAAAAAAAAAAAAAGAAGAAAAAGCACACGCTCAACCGTTAATATTATAATTATATTTAAATTCATATATATTTATTTTATTATCCATTTGAAATATAATTTACATCAAAATTGGACGATAATTCTTCTTTTAGAGGGAGATGTTAAAACACCCATGATTACTAAATAATAAACAAAAAGAGTACACACATGAACTGTTTTTCTTTTTCTAATCAGTTTACTTAGTTTTTTCTTCACGTATATCCCCTCTTCATCTATGACCAAATACTGTTGTAAAATCCCACTTCTCAATCCTGAAAGAAAATAATATCGATCCCTCGTGACGCCATTGAGGGACTTTTTCCATTTTTTAAATAATTCTGTTATCCGTTTCCGTTAATAGAATAAGTAAAAATATAATATGTTTATATTTTATTGCATGATTATGAAAACAGCGATATTTTTTTCAAACATGTACTTAATGCTCTTAATACATATTTAATATACCTTATTTGGTTGAATAAATCATCGACATATTTAGGAAAGTTCATGAACAACAATTAAGGGCCAGTCCCGAGGACTAATGCTCTAAAAGACCAATACGACTGGTAATCAAACTAGACCAAATAAATTGGGACCTCACACAGCATGAGTGAGACCCAAGGGAAAAATGGGATGTTATTAATAAAATTTGGATTAATTATATAATAGTCCATCTTAACAATCAAAAGAAATATTGTTTTTTAAAACACAATATTAGATATAATGTATACACAGTTTTTTAAAAATACCGAAAAAAGCTTTACCTTTTATAAAAAAAAGTCATTCAAAACATTTATATTATATCTCAATCCCCCCCAGCCCCTCCCAAAAAAAAAAAAGGCATTTCAATTTCCCCCACTATTGAAGTAAAAAAACCTGTATTGCAGTTCTAAAAGAATTTATCAAAAAAAAAAACACAATAGTACATATAGATATATTTTTTTTCAACAAAAGTTTATGATAAAACAAATAATAAGATTCTTTTTCAAGAATTATCTTGAAAGCTGTACCATATGACTTCAAATTAAAACAAAGAAAACTTATTAATTAATTGAAGGTTTTTTTTCCTTTTAACGAAAAAATAACAGCAAAATATATAAAAAATATTTATATTTGATATCTCAACACAAAAGTAAGCTGGAGTGATTTTTCTCGAAATTGAGTGTGGATTAAATTATTATACTTCGACAAATTATCGACAATTTCTAACAACAAATTATTTTTATTTACCATTTGGATGTGTCTCAAATTACACTTAAAGTAGCTGAAATTCATCATCACAATAATAAAATGTGAAATTGACAAAAAATATTTGAAAGATCATATTGGGGCTAATATACGTTTTTGAGATCTATTAAAGGTTTCAAACATTAGTTCAAATTCTTGGATAACTTAACAGATCCAAAAAAATGTAAAATTATGACTATGCTTGACTTAAATATGTCTGTGAAATATTATGTGGTATTGAATACACGAGGGTCAAAATAGTACTTGGCGTTTTTTTCAGCTGAAAAAGTCTTCAAGATACACTTTTGTGTTTGGCTCAATTAGTCCGAGTTGGATTAATTTAGACGCATTAAATTTTAATAAAACAAGCTTTTATGAGTCTGCTATTGTTTGAATCTATTTAAAGTTTACTCTTTCAAAAAGAAATGTTGAATGACAGTTCGATGCTTCGTGTTGTCCATTTTTACAAAAACACTCAAATTAACTCACTGAAGCGACTGATTCATAACAACTGCGCGTCTAAAATGTCTAACACTTTAGTGAGTAATTGTCAACAGATGTTGATAGATATGATGAGCATTTATTTACGAGCACTGCCATCTTCACGTTGAGTTCAGAAATTTTTCAAACCACTCCCTCGTCTAAAGTAAACAAATTAGTTGGGATTTTCCCTACTTCTAGATATTGTTCAGAATTATATTTATGTTGATGCATATTGTGTATAACGAATCATAGACTATTTTTATATTCAAGACACGTCATTTGTCATATGAAATGAAATGACATGTATATTGGTTTATATACTCCTATATAGATTATGATGCCAAGGTACGTTAATAATGAACTTATTAATGAATATTGATGTCGTTATCTCAATAAATATTTATTGTATGGAGGATATATCCAGATAAAGAGGATAATGGTCATGGATTAGAGTTTGTAAAAAATATGATCTGCCGTTATATTAATAAAAACCCGAACATTAACATCTTGAAATCTTGAAAAAAAAAATGAAGTTTGGGATTGGGATCTTAGCTCCCCTTATATTAAATTAGTATGGAAGTCCTTAAACACCCTATTGGTTTTAAATCATATTTTTGAATAAATATTTTTGGTCTATGAATATTAAAAACATATTATTGAAAGTTGCTTTTCTAAGTGGATTGGAATGGGTCCGTTGGAATTATTAAAAACAATAAAAAATGTGGACACTATTGGAAAGACATGGGATCGTTTTAGGACTCGACAAGAAACTAGTGAACCCGTCAACTTTAATGACACGATCAATAGTAGGGACGAGCTCCTACACGAATATAATATTATCTCTGTTGGTCAATTTAAGGTCCAGGGGGAAGTCAAAATTAAAAATTATATATTATGTTTCAGAGCCAGTAAGATATTCCTTCCAACAATATGAGATGTGTCAAAACAGGGACCTCCTGTTTCTATGTACATAAGTTTTATAGAGCTCACAAAGAATTACATTTTACTGATAGACAATTTACAGAATGTACATATTACCAAAGTACCATTCGGGCGAAAAATAATATTTTATTTTTTAATAAAATAATTGATTGTATATTTTAACTCAATTTAAAATGACAGTTTGATAAATAGGTATTATTCACATATAATATTTGTTAATTGATGTGAGTTCTTTAGAAGAAAAGTAGTTTTTTTAAATTATGTATATTCATTAATGATCATTATATAAATACAACTCGGCAGTATGTGGTGCGAATGTAGTTTGAATCCTTACTATTGTAGTACTTTGAATAAATGTCATGTGTATTGTCCGATATGAATAATCCATCATGTCGAACGATAATTAATTGATATTGCAAAAGCGATCAGCACATCATTTATTAGAATCGCTTTTGTGTTTGTTTATTACTTAATGACCCAAACGGTCCTTAGGCGAAATGTCCGTCCGGAACATTATCTTTCTGCAAAATGTCCGTTCGGCCAATTGTCCTAAAATCTTTATTAGGTTAGCTACCAGCAACTATGAAAGAAAAAGGAACAAATCCAAATCCAACTCCAAATCTAGTAAAGACATTAACAGAAATTACTCTGGTGTGAATCCTCATTTGTACTTAAATCCCAAGAAGGACAAGTCTTGGATCCTGAAGTTAGTCAACTCATAGCAAGTGCCCTTTATGTATCAACGGTTCCATGCAAAAATATTAAACTAGTTTACAATTCTGCACAAATACTATTCAGAACCATCACAATTAAATTCAAAGACTTATAAGAAAAAATAAGTATAATTAATATAAATTCTAACCCCTGATGAATCATTCCACACTTGAAAGTCCTCCATTATCTTAACAGTTTTTAATAATGGTTTAACAAATCAATCACTAAATGACCTCAACTAATAAAAAAACATACATACTTAGGGAGTAAAAGGTACTGTAGGGCATTATGAAACTCTTTTTTTTTGGCACTATAGAATAATAAAATAAAATTTGGAATGCCAGAGGACAAGCAAATGATTTTCAACTACGTTAATATATCAAAAATATATAGACATATTTTGTACTTTAACTGCTCTTTCTCATAAAGTACTCATTTAATGCTATATAGTATTTAAAAAAGTATTTGGCATCAATAGATATAGCTGTAAAAAATATGAATTACCGCTATATTAAAAAAATATAAACCAAAAAAATATCTTAATCATACGGACAATTCGAAGAATATTTAGGAAAAGAGCAGCTTATATGTCATTACATTTTATTACATTGGCTCCAATCCTATTTAAGAGGAAGAAAATTTACAAATATTCAACTCCGTATCTAACAAGGATATAGGTGGGAATTCCACTCATGTCTATAATAATAATAACAGCTTTCCAAAATAAAACCCTGTTTATATTGCAGCTACAAAATTATCACACTTGTTTAAGGTTTTATTTCTTACAACTACATCACTCGAGTTGCATAAACTAAGGTCTGGAAGACGTCCAAAAACATTTTTCATTGTCAATCTGAACATCATTTTTTTTTTGTAAATTTTCCAAAGCTGCTATCATTATTGAAGTAAAACCTTGTTAGTCTTCCAGTATAATTGGAAATTTATATCGGAGTTATTCTTGCCTATCACCATGATATACCAGAGTGGTCCATTGAAATCTGAACACTTTGAATGTTATACTTCAATAAGATATAATTTATTAATTAACAATAAAATTTAAACAAAATAAATAGATTTTTCTTTAAAATCTCTTAATCAGTAATGTAACCGTCCTTAGCGGCAATGATGGTTTCCAGGTGATGGCAGAAGTCCTGGTCACCGCTGCATTTGTAGTCCTCTGTCATAGTGCCTCAGTGCTGGCTGACTGTGCCTTTGATAGCCTCTGTGTTGGGTTGAAGGAAACTGCAGGCCTTCCCTTCAACATCTACAGAAAAGGTGTAGTCGAGGGGTTGACATCAAGGCTGTAGGGAGTCCAAAAGTATCAGAAATTAGTACAAAAGAACTCAAAATACATATTCGAAAATAATTCAATAGAGTTTAGCAAATAAGGAAATGGGGTTCTTTCATTGTTGTTATAAAAAGGCTCTTTCCATACACCTTTTGATAGTTATCTACACAGTTTGGTGTGAAATCCCGAGATCTCTTGCACGGCATTTCATGGACTTGAGGGGATTGGCCTAGGCTGACCTCTTTAACTCCTACAGATCCAGTTTGTTTTGTTTTGTAACTAATTGTTTATGCTTTAATATATCGAAATATGAATTATTTTCAATGCTCAGATTTCAATGGACCACTCGGTAAATATGGTGTGTTCAAGTTGCAATTTTGTAGAAATACAAATTATACAAATAATATTGTACAGTTTTATAACAGGCAAATAAATAAATAAGGGTATCTAGGTTCATATAGTTATGTCAAGTTGTAATATTTACTACAAAAATAAAAGAGAATTATGAGGATCAGATACAATGTGTGTATATTGATTGATACATTAGATACAGACATAAATCCTTCTTTCTCTCTGAAAGCAAATATTGTCCCACCTTTCTCTTTTGATATTTTTGTCCGTTTGCTTCATTATCTATCTATCAAGTAATTTATTTTTCGCTATAAGTATTTAATTATTGTTTTTATTCCCGTTGTTCAAATATTTATTTAATTCAATAATCAAAATAAGGCCCTTGTTGTCTGTAAGTATATTTTACATTGTATCCTGCCGATATGCTTAAAAAATAAATCGAAAATTAAGGTGATCATTGCTAATATCTATGAAAGATTTCATGTGGTAATATATTTCATCTACGAGTTTTCTTTTCGCTTGCCTTTGCCCTTGTCGTCAATAAAAAAAATATTTTTTTCTTTAAATAAAAGTAAACCTATGGTTACATCAATATCATGCATCCTCATCAAAAACAAAACCTGCTTTCATTAACTAAAGTATTTTACTTTAAATATATGTTACTTTAACTGTAGAACATTCTGGTGAAAACATATCCCACTCTATTAAATTTTCCGATGTCGATCCTCAGTTCAAATCTAAGTACAATGAGTAGTGTTAATCCCCGTAACTCATACATATACACACTTGTGATTACTTTATGTTTTCTCTTTAAAAGATTATAATTCTGAATAATGATTAAGATTGCTATAATTTTTTTAAG
Source organism: Lepeophtheirus salmonis (assembly GCF_016086655.4). Lineage (NCBI taxonomy): Eukaryota > Metazoa > Arthropoda > Copepoda > Siphonostomatoida > Caligidae > Lepeophtheirus > Lepeophtheirus salmonis. Next base: position 54,266,802 of record NC_052135.2, read on the forward strand.
GCATTCAACATCATATTTTATAAAACTCTTATAATATATTTTTAATGCACAATCATAGGTACGTTTAATAATCATAATTTGCACCTAAAACATAATTTTTTGAGTCATAATAACGAAGAAAAGGAGGACTAAAAGGTCTTTGACCAATCTTACTTTTTGAAAAACCATTACAAATCGACTTCCATATACAGTTGAGCCCAAAACTATTTGTACCCTCACAAATTATGCAAAGAAAGCATAATTAAATTTTCATGTTGGACCTACAAACTCATTTGGAATACCTCTAGTCAATCAAAAACTACTTTAAACTTAACCCTTTCTTTCCCAAATTAATTTGTGATTGAAAAAAATAAATAAATATACAATGAAATCTTATTGGAATGACATCATAAAACACATATATACTCATTTCAATGTTAAATTTTGAGTTTAAAGTAGAAAACGAGAATGATTCTATGTAGTATCATTGGGAACATATCAAAGGAAATCGTAGTGACTTCTCATCTAGACATTTTCCCCGGCAAATATGTGGGTATGTTATTTGAAGTTTAAAACACCATTTTTACGATTCATATTACATAGAAGGCCTATATATAAAATCCTTATATCTAAATTTTGTTTGTAATTTTGTCAGTAATAAAATATAGAAACACCTTGAATAAAACAAAATAAGGTTTACCTTTACATACCTACATGGGTAAATGCCAAAATGACCTTTGAAATCATATAGTAGTTGGGGTTGAGTAATTACTTATGTAAATGTATTTGACCATAGGCTTAATTATGTATAAGGAGGATGAAAGGGGTTGGGACATCATGTTGATTGTATGAATGAGTAAAGTTGGCATCCATTCCTGTTAAAGAAATAATAAAATTGTATTCTTCTTTGAAACATTTTTACTCATCGTTAGTGATGATTAATATAGGGACATTTGAGAATGTTGTTATTTTCAAATTTTGATAATTATCTTAATTTTTTTAAACAGGCTTTCATATCCCCTTTCAAAGATATAAATTTACTTACAATCATTCAGATGAATATTGAAGTTTTAAGTAAAAAAAAAAAGAAGAAGAAGGTTTTAGGAGCATCGAAGAATTAATGACATCAAATAATATAACTGATCCAGTCCTAGCAGTACTCAAGTTACAAATAAACTCGTGATATAAAAATGAATTAAGAAATAAAGTCTAAAATAATTCTAACAATTTATGAGGAATACACTTTTGGAGGGAAAAGGAAGTGTATTGAACTGTTTGCATCTTTTAAAAAGGACTTGATTTGAGATGGGGAAGCTAATAAATTTCTGCTATGGATCTTTAGATCTATAAAACTTTAGAATGACACTCACTCGTATAAAGCCTATTAATTAGACAATTGTCATTTTTGATGTACTATTGCTTCCGTTGATGTCTTGATTTTTAGATTATTATTGGGATCCATTCTTTATTTATCGATATTATTCACATGTAAAGCCTGCACTTAAAAAAAAAAAGAAAAAAGGGGAGCCACAAATTTTATGGTTTCAACTTTGTAACCTTGTAAAATGGAATATATACTTGATTAAAAAATTATAAAAATGTACATGTTGAGTCAAATTATTATGTAGAATAAAGATATATTGACATAAAAAAGACAGGTTTTCATTTTTAACCAAAAGTATTCTCTTCGACAAATTTGAAAACAAGATTATACCATAAAACCATATCCCATCCCTTGTAGTCACGTGTCTGAGTTAAATCTACGGCATTTTTAATTGAAGTTTTTAAATGTAACAACAAAATGTACTTATTGGTCAGACGGAGTTGTATTACTCAAGTATAAATGGATATTATTGTACTACAATTAACTCAGCTGACTTAGAAAAAATCTTAAAGTTAATATACATATCAAATTAATATTTCTACTGATGAAAATCGGGAGCATTTTTTACCTCGCGAGTTTTTTTGAGTTGGTAAGCTGAAGAGATCCTTTTCTTTTCTCAAGCTGTTGTCATTATTATCATTTGATTCCTGAGGAGTCAACTTCCTTTTCTATTGCATACATATAATTGATATATAAAAAAACCAAATTTAACATTTGTGTGTTCTCATAAAAGACGGGAAGTAACCTAAAGGATTGGCTGCGGAGTTACTTATAATTGAATTGAAAGATCAAGATGAAGTAACTCTTGCTCCTGTCCTTGTTTATGTCCTTTGCTTCCTCCCTTTCCACATCTGATTTTAGCTTATTTAATGAAAAATCATGAGAGCTATGTTGCTCTCAATTCAAAATTCTTCAAATTGTCAATTTTAAAAATGTTGATTTTTGGTATCTTCTCTTTTTACATGGCTAAATTGTTACAATTTCCATCACTATGTATTATACTAGTGTTGTATGTGGGGTACATTTTTAGCCCGCCCGTTTTTATTTGGTGTTCAATTTTCTTTTCCTAGGGTGTTGTCATTATTATTTAATTCATGAGGAGTGAACTTCATATTCAACTACATACCAGCTATCATTGATGCATACGAAACCGTATTGAATATTTGCATGTGCTCAAGAAAGACAGAGAGTAATCCTAAAGATTTGTTGCTATGGTATAATTGTCAGTCTTTTTGGCAGTTAAAGTATAATTGAGATAGACAACGTCACAGATGCTTGAAGCTGATATAATAAAACGTCATGCCAGTAAATCTACTTTCCTTCAAAACATTCTTCAAATTGTCAGGGTTACCATGTTGATTTTTGGTTTTTTTATAACACGACCAAAATGATCTTGATTAATATTACTGTATATTTACTTCTTCTCAATGAACAACCGAGTATACAGAGAGGTCCATTTAAATCTGAACACTTTGAATTTTAAACTTCAAGTAGGCATAATTTAGTAGTTAACAAAATAATTTAATAATATTAATACTATAAATAGATGTGTGTCTGAGCTCTCTTAATTATTAATTTACCAGTCCTTAACACCAATGAGGACTTCAAGGTGGTTCTTGCAGGTTTGACACCTGCTGCGGATGTAGTCCTCTGTCATGGCGTCCCAGTACCGACTCAGAGTGGCAATGAGGGCCTTGGTGTTTGTATGAAGGACACTGTAGGCCTTCTTCTCAAAGTGCACCCAAAAGGTGTAGTCAAGGGGATTGCATCAGGGGTTTAGGGACAGCAAATGTGTCAAAAATTAGTTTAAAAGACTCATTCAATATAGTTTTGCAACCGAAGATATAGGATTTTTTATTGCTGGTGTCAAAAGTGGCCTCTTTGCCCTCACAAGGCTCTTTCCACCCACATTTTTTATAGTTCTCTGGACAGTCTGGCGTGAAACCCTGGGATATCTTGTATGGGTCCTCATGGACTTCAGGGCATTTACCTTAGCTGTTTTCTTTGTCTCCTCCTGGTCCAGTTGGCCTTTTTAATGGAACAATTATTCCTCTCCAACGTTACAGACATGCTGACGGCGTAGACGGTGGTCCTGACCAGTCCCAACAGTTTGTAGTGCGTGAATGTTAATTTGTCGATCTTGTTCAAGTCACATTATCCTGACTTTACGAATTCTAGAGAGGTCCTTTTTTTTAACTAATTATTTATGAATTAATATATCGAAATATGAATTAATTTTACTCACTCAACCTTCATTAATTATTGAATTTATAAGTATTCAAATTTCGATGTACCCCCCTGTAGAACTCAAGCACATTCATTTTAAGAGAATAAGTTCTTCCAAGTGTGTTGTCCATTATCGTATACTACTCCAATCTACACATTTCAGTACCATCCCAAATTTGAATGCAATATATCAAGGTTAAATCTGCCGTATTTATAATAGAATTTCTAAAATTTGAACTACACACAGAATGTCGTGTTGAAAAGTCAATTTCCTTGTAAATTTTTGGGTTCAATGTTATTTGGAAAACCTCACTGCGTGAATAAAGTTTTTGCACTTATTAGTTTTTTAGAAGGTTAAACAGAGTGGAAATTATATAGAGGTTAAAAATAAGACCCTGTACAAAAATATTATATAACAAATAAATTAACCTTCACTTGATTTTCACAGAAGCTGATGATTTTTGTAAAGAATCTCTTACTCATAAAAAATGTGTCAAATTTTAGCAAACTAAATGAAATATCATTACGTTATTGCATTCATATTTTTTGTTAAACCCTAACTTTTTAAACTATAATGTTTATTCATATATTTGTATATACGCATTAGCTTGTGTTTATGTATGTATTAACATATTAATGAACGGTAAAAAAACAAACCCTAATGCCTAATTATTGAGTAGTCGTTCAGCTTAGCTAAAATACTCTCAAATTGGGTAGACCGTGTATTGCATTTTCTATATTTCGGGATCCTTATAAATTCTAGTATAAATAAGTAAATAACAAATAATATAAAATGAAGTAGTTTATTGTATATTTTAAGAAGAAAAAAATAATTTTAAACTTGTAAAAGTTTTAATTTAAAGGTAAGGATATGATAAAATATTCATTTCAAAGTTTGCTACAAGTACTTTTTTACTACTGAATTATTGTCGATGCACATCATTTCGTACTGTAGTACAAATAATTAAAATCTTTATTCCAAGTGAATATTTAATAAAACGTTTTGAACTTTTCAGTGAATTAATCAAATAAAAAAAGTTAATATTATTAATTAATTAAATACGGTATATCCCGGTGAATAATATTAGTTCTAAGACCCACAAGTTGTCCTGGGATAGAACATATTTGGCTTGTCAACACACATTATATCGATTTTCTACAATATTGATTTTTGGGGTATCAACAAATCATTGTCAATGTCAAAGAAATTATTCTTATTATCCCTTTGTTAGTGGCACAAATTGCACATAAATTAACCAAACGGATCGTCTTAATAAAAAAATTAGAAATTGGGACATGGAAAAATATTGGGGCCAATATATATTTTTCTTGACTAAAATAAAGTTTCTATACTATTGCTAAAATTCTTGGGTATCTTAACTCATCCAACAAATTTCAATACAAGGTCTATAATTGACACACAAATAATCTATGAAGTATTGTCTTGTATACATATATATAGCAAATGGGCTAAAAAGTCCCAAAATTTACTCATAGATGGTACTATTTCTTTAAATTCACTTCATTTGACCAGATAGAGCACTATGTCACAACTCAATCAAAATAATGACAGAACTACATTAAATAAATTTCAAATTGCTTTTGTATTCACCTTACACTTCTGTCTTGGCTATCAGCGACTATTGGCTATTCGCAGACATATAAAAAATTCTTGCGGTTAAGATATTTTGCTCCATTGAAGAGTTTATTGCTGAAACTGAGGACTATTTTGAGGCAAAAGATAAATCGTTTTATAAAAGTGACATTGAAATGTTAGAGCGAAACTACAACGATTGTATTGCACAGGCTGGAAATTATATTGATGAATAGAGCCAGTTTTCCAACAAAAAAAAATTGTTTTCACTGTTAAGACCGGGATTTTTCAGGCCATATGTTATTTGCAATTTAAAAAATTTGTAAAAGTTTGTTTTTATGTTTCTGCATCAAATATGTCTGTTATAATCATATCAATAATTATAAATACAATAAAAATACAGCTTACAAATTTATATATTTATTTTTCACTGTCCAAGGTTATACTTATATTAGTGGGATTCCAGAGATATTAGTTTCGGCTCAGAACAGATAACATGGGTATTATTTACTCAATAAACCAGGGAAGGGAATTAGATCAGGGTGTCTGAATTCTCTGAAAATTGTCTTCCAGTGTTTCATATTTTAAGAAGAAAAAATAAATTTTAAACTCGGCATGCCTATACGGTGTGCACAAGCAAAATTGTTATAGTCTTAAAAATATATTTTTCTGTCAATAATCTAACCCACACCCAAGTCAGCAAAAATAGGATGTGGAGGCCCTGGATTGATGGCAATGATGCTAAGATTTCCTATGTATGGCAACAGGATAGTGATCTAGCCAAAAGATCAAGTCCTATATGCTAAAGTCGAGGTGGCAAGGATTATGTACATTATTATGTGTTCTAGAAGCATGTTTTTCAAGATGACCATGATGGAGAAGACTTTTCCAAGAAAGCATGAAGTAGAGGGCACAATTTAAAGAGAGATCCGAAATTCCTCTCCAGTTTGAGAAGAGGATCAAGGAAGACTCCATCAAATCGATGAATCACCTCGCCAACGACTTCTTAGTAGCTGTTCTGACTATGAAGGGGCCTTGAAGGGTAGCTTGGGATTATCATGCAGCACGAGGATCCCATGCTACAGTCTGGGAGACCCCATGAAGATTGGGACGCTCAAGAGTCCACGTTTTTACCGTACCCTGCATTTGATGTAACCATACGAATAATTGCTCATAGCATGAAACTTGCTAAATTCATATTTGTGCACGACCCTCTTGCATGTACTTATTTTATATCCCTCCATACAATATTTGTTTTGCCTCGCAAGGAGGGAGATTCGTATCAATATGATAATATTTACTCTTTAGACTGGGCAAAGTAATACAAACTATATGTTAACATTATTCTGAGTAGGAGCATTAATAACACCTGATGAACACACATAAAATATTATGGAATAATATAAAATAGGCCTTCTCCACTTTAACTTTTTAAGAGATGCTAATCAATACAACACGTTCCAACAAAGTCTTCTACGACACTCCAAAATATAATAATGTTACACTTACATAATTTATATCTTTATGGAAGAACGAAGATTGATTTGGCTCCAACATCTATTAATTAAAATATGCAAATGTGTCCATGTATTACCATCACTTAGTTTTTATTGAGAATCACTTGGGTCTGGAGCCAATTTTTTTTTGTTATTTTGAGCATCCCTTTTATATATTATATATTTTGAGTAAGAAAAATGGGTGGATCCTGTCATTGAAGAAAAGGATTAAGCTTCTAGAACCACACTTTAATCTGAAGGATTTAATCGAAGGATCTGACATATTATGTACAATGTACTGGGTTATTCTAAAATAGTGAACCACTTAACTTAACATGAAAAATGTTTAAATTCTAAGCTTAGGTGAGAAAAGTAATAAAATAAATATATTGAAAATATTTATTTAGTAGATAATATTATAAGTTCATTCTAAATAGCCACATTTTGCTCGAACAATGGGCCGAAACCTTTTGGTAGCACTAGCACGACTGGCAAACACCAGGATACCTTTCTATGCAGCCTCAGGATATTATTCCTTAAGACAACATTGACCTTCTGTTCCACCTTCTCCTACTTTGCAAAGTCCAGGGGATGGTGGAAAGGGAGGCCGAATTCTCTTTTTGCCCAGAATGTTCAAAATTGGAGGCACACCATTACTGGTAATCTTGGAAGTATAAGGAGACAGCTCATCTTGTTGGAAGCAGATAGATGTATCTGGAATTTTTTTGGACTCATGAAAGTACCTTGTTTTTAAAGAAGCACAAGTATATGTTCTTATAGATTTTTACACCATCTGGGATATGGAAAGGGGCTATATCACCTCATTTCATACAACTGCACCTCACGCTATGATTGAATCTGGGTTTTAGATAGGTACACGTTCCTAGTCCATGAAAAGGTGCTGGAGGGACCCCTGGCCAAGCTTTACATTGCATTGAACATAATGTTTCACTAACTTCGAACAGCTCTGTATACATAAAGTATGTGCTATCCAGGTCTAAGACTTTACTTCATATTAGATAAGCTGGTGATTGGGTTGAGTAGGAGTTAACAAAAAAAAAAAAAAACTATAGCTGAACTGATGGTTCATTTTTACCATCTTTCCTGGGAGAATTGATACTTTTTAGAATTGCAGAAAGACACCACTAGTCTCTTTGATGATCCCTGATATGACCTTGAGGCATTAACGTACATAACTATCTCCGTCATGGAGAGATATGGCTACACTTTAAAGCCATTGCCTATAGCTTCAGTAGTCAATTTTCTTGGATAACCACTTCTGGTGGATTTTCCGAGATCCTCACCCTTACTCGATTTGAAATTTATTGAGCACATCTTATACTTCTTAAATTTTTAATTACAGGGTGCACAATACTTTGAAATAATAAACCAAATTTTATAAAATGTACTTATTACAATTTGAGAGTTAAAAATCCATTTTTGTTAATCAGAAAATGACCTTAACCACTACAAAAAGCCTGTAAGGCCTAAAAATTTGTAACAGTAAGTTTTTAAGTGCCCAAAGGAGAAAAATCTTTGTTTTGAGAAGAAAAAAATGTTGACTTCAAATCATAACAGTTGGATGACCAGTGAGTTTAAAAAATGTGGGAAATTGACCTACCCACGAAAATGGGCAATTTCTTAAAAACCCTAATACCTATAAAACCAATTAGTTTTTTTATTTAAAGAGCTTAAATAGTTCATTCAAAAGATGCCGTATTATTTGGGATAAAACTTCTAGTTCGCCATTGAGATCAGGATGAAGTTGATGTTGTATTATTAACGAATTCAAAATTCAATTTCATGTTGTGATCATATAATTGCAATTTATGTAAGAATTTGTTGAATCGAACTGTTCAAGTTCAAAATGATCAAAAAGAACAACAAAAAGGCATTGAAACTGGGCACTTCATAATGAAATCGGAGTTTATTTAGATAAGTTACGAGGAAAACTAGAAAGAAGACGTCAATATCTTGCCTCTTTCTCGGTCAGTGGCCACAAATTCAAGGACATTGACAAGACTGAATACATGGGTCAAAACCTTGTGTACAAAGTAAAGTAACTTGTTGAGTTAGAAAAAGAAATAAGTAGCAAGTCTAAGTTTCTGGGACAGTACAATTTCTTAAAAATAGAGTTGTTAAGAAATGACCGATTTTCAAAGGTAGGTAAATATTTGGAGGTTTTTTTTAACGCACTGTATATAATATACTTATAGAATTTTGACAATCTTAAATGATTTTACCTTGACGTGAAGCGGCATATATTGGAGTTGTAATACTCACATATAATAATGATATATAAATACCATATGTTATGTGACCTGCAATTTTCATGATTATAGTACTTATTCATTTTAGAATGTGCTTTTATCAAACGGAAACATATTCTATTATGTACTGGGTGAAAACGAAATTAATACACGGCTTGCATAATATTTGTAAATGCTCTATAAATTGATCAACCATCCGTTTGTGAACTGTGTTAAAAAGGCACCCCCAGTATACTAAGTATGCAATTACATGATAAACAATTGAATAATAATAATATATTTTTAACTAGTCCATCTATATTTTCTAGCTACTTAAATTTCACTAAAAATTTTCAAATTAATTACTTAAAAGTTACAACTTCATATATGTAGATTTTTAGTTTCCATCCAGTTTATACAGGTTGCACGGTAATCCAGAAATACGTTAATAACAAGTTTATTTTTGAAATTTCGACATACAAACTTTGTACATATATTTTAAATTAAATTTTTTGTAACATATAAAAAATTCCTTCAAAATGACCACCCTCAGCTATAACAATTGCCGTCAGAAGCGACACAAGTCCTTGAAGGCGGCACAGACAAATTCATACCAATTTGGTCCCATGCCCTACACAGCTAAGGTTTCAGCCTCAATAAATTCTTATGATTATTGGCTCATACATTTGTCTCATGAATGCACCGAAAGAGTTACCTATAAGATAAAAATTGGGTAGTTTTGAGGCTATTCTCCTTTGGGGTTGTTTTCATTTCCTTCCTTAAATGGCTGATTTTAGCTGATTTATTAAAACATCATGACAGATAAGCTGTTCTCCTGCAAAACATTCTTCAAATTCTCAGGGTGACCACGTTTGTTTTTGTTTTCTTTTATTTTTATACACCTGTGCAATGGGATTTTTGTCTTAAACTAACTAAACGATCACTTTCCTCTGATTCTCAGTTAGGGTCATGTTGATGGAATAATGTTTTCATGAATCAAAGAGATCAATCAGTTCAGTATGACTGAATACGCAGAAGATAGACCTGATGTTACGAAATGTCGACGATTACCCTAATTTTCGTTCGCCCTGTATAATGTACATATAAATGTTCAAAAAATACACACAAAAAATTGTCAAGTCATGGAATATCCTTTTTGTCAAAATGACTTGTCCTTGCTCCATTGTTAATATTTACAGTACTCGACACCTACCACCATTCATGTTCAATATATATATTTACAATGATGATGATGATTATTCCTCAATGTAAGCACATTGAAGAATGATGGGAGGACGTTCTATGTACATAAAGGAGTACAAATGTGTCCCTTGTGTAGAGGTAAATTTAATACTTGCAACAGTGTTATGACTACATAGATTAACATTGATTCAAAAAAAATTCAGTCTTTCATCACTCCTACAATTATTTTTTTTATCAGCCTGGTTTTCCTTGCCATACAAAGGTCCGATATGTCGGTCCTCTAGTGCAACGGTTCTAGCTATCTATTTATTTTCATCACTGGGGAAGCATAAAATAAAAAACAAAAAAATAAATAATGATAGCTGGAACCTGTAATAAGTTCTTGCCATACACTCCCTACTTGAAACTTCTGGTATAAACTTTTTCAAAGTGGTTATCTTGAACAGCTGAAATGACTTCATAAATACTGCCTTTCAGTTGTTGTTTTTAACATAAGAAAAAATTGCCATAGCGAAGTGACGTGAATAATATACATTGTAAAACAACATAACTTCATTATTTTAAAGTGTGGCAATTTGTAAAATGGTGTGTCAAATTTTTATCTACAGTAATTATTCGGGATCAAAATTCAGATTTACTTCCCCTAAACTGTGCCAACAGAGCTTTACTTGATTTGGTCCATTACTTCAAAACAATCACATCAATTCACTCAAATGACTGTTAATTAACAACCACTCATCCAAAATGGCCTAAATCTTGGCGAGTACATAGATACATAGATGTGACTAACTTTTATTTAAAAGTGCGACCATCTTCAAGTTGAGGTCCTGAATTGCTCACTTATCTGTAACACATCCAAATAGTAGTAGGAGTTTTTCTCTACTGAATAATTGTTCACGATGTTGATTACCTCTTTATTTGACAAAAATCTTTGAAGTCAAGTGATTTGAATGTATAATGGTGTATCCAAATTTCATCTACAGGTATTAATCGGGGACACCACTCGGATTTATTGCGTCTACAATGTGCCATAGTCGATTTTGTGCATTTTTTCTCAAAAACACTTACATCTACTAAATCAAAGGACTGTTACATAACAACTACGCATCCAAAATGGCCCAAAACTTTAGTGAGTAACTGTCAACGGTTGCTAGCAAGCTTTTATTTACAAGTACTGCCATCTTCGAGTTGAGGTAAAAAAAAATCAGACTACCCTCGTAATAGTTTTTTTTATTTCAAAAATGTTTTCAGTTCAAACTTCTAAAAATTTTATTATTCAAATTTAGCAAGTATAAAAGATAACACATTTGTCAAAGTTGTTAAAGAGTCTACAACCTTCCCAAGAAAAATTCTAGTACGTACATGACAGCCCGTAAAAACACTCCATAAGTGCTCTAAAAATGTCCCCTAATTACTCAAGAACTGACATAATAATCCTCTATACGTCTTCTTTATTTGCACTTGTGCAAAAATTTCATTTTGATCAATTTGTCTAAGGTAAAAAGAAAGAAAAAAATGCATTACCAATTTTACAAATGCATAAATTAATCTATTTTCTTATTTATGTAGGCATATACATGCATGGGTAGAAATATTAATACTATTTTCAATGCTCCTGAGGAATAAATACTTGCATTTATTTTATTTTTAAGTAAAAATACGAAAATAAAATTTGCATGGGTAGACTGTTTTGCAAACTAATTAGTATGAATAGGCAGCTTTTTTTTACTAAGAAGTTAATAGTTGATTTTCACAGCTAAAAATTTACACACAGGGTTTCTCATTTTCTGGGTAATGGTTGTTGAGCTGAGCTTCTCCATTTGTGGACTGCTGGTATCAAAAATGATACCACTTTGCGGAATGCTCTTGAAACATTCAATCATATTATATGCCATTCTTTATCCGGCTTGATAATGCCTGGTCTAGGATTTATTAGTTTATAAAGAGACATTTTTAATCGAAGTTTAGTGAATTTAATGAACTATTTTGCTTACAAGCCGTTCTTTTGTTGTTCCTTTTGATTTTTTGGGTTGTTCTGTTATTGTTTTGTTTTTTAATATGAGGTCTGAGGCGTACAACTGTAGCTACACAAATTGAATATTGTGGGTATTGTTTAATATAATATACATACAACCTCATTAAAACTATTTTTTTTGCATGTTTTATATTCATACAATTTTAGCATTTTAATTGATATTTACGAGTTAAAAATAGATGGACTTCTATAAAAAAAAAATGGTAGAAAATTGTAATGACGTAATCCTTATAATCGTTCAACCGTTCTATTTCTAGAGTTTTTTTACCCACTTCTCTAACTGCTCTATAGAAAGGGTGTTCAATACTGCAGGTTTAAATTACGGGAATTTTCAACTTGTCGACAAAATTATTTTGAAAATTAAAAAGATATCGAATAAACATTTTAAACTTATTTTTAACAAATAATAGTATCAGGGTTGTGGATATTTTTCCAACTCAAACTCAACTTATATCAATTATTTGACTCCAACTGTGACTACAACTATTTGAAATGGTAGTCATATCCGGGTTTGTTGTATCAAGCAATATGGATTTTAATTTGAGTACAATGTCAATCATTGAGTAAGTGCTCCCCCATCTTTTTGCTTGATCTATTATTGTATCCTTCCTAACTCATCTTTTAGTATTTTATCCGTTTTGTGACGGATAAAATACTAAAAAGTATTTGTTCTTCTTTTTTAAGCTTTCTTTAGCACTTCCAACTCCAACTTTTTAAACAAGTATGTAAAATTATACAATATCAACTCAAAGCAAAAATATACAGCTTCAACGACTCCATCTCAACAACCCAGGTAAATAAATAGTAGAACGATGCACTGTAGTATAGTACCTCTCTTTGCAGCCAATTGGAATCAAAAACGATCCCCAGCAAAGTTTTTTAAACAATATGGCCACAAAAATAAAATATTTCAGTCTGTTCTGATTAATATAGATACAATACAAATATTAACTTGCCCATTGTCCACTGAGGTTAATGTATGGCTCCCCATCTGGTTGTGTACGTACTCTGCTCTTGCTTCATAAAAATATTTTGTTTTTTGAACGCCTACAGCGTCATCATTGGATAATATTGACGGAAAACACAAAATGCTTTCAAAAATGATATAATCGTTGTTTTAGTGTTCAATTTAGAGAACCTGTAAGTATCTCGTTAGTATTTATGATTTACTAACGAGATACTTACATAAATACTAATTCTTATTTATACAGAGTGGTGACCAAAATATTTCAGTAACATGAATAAAAATTATGAATTTTTTTTTTTTAAATAATAATATTCCTTTAATTGGTGAGATTGACTTGCACTGATGAAGTATAAGTAAAGATTATAGTATTGCAATAACTCCATCTAACCTAGGAATCTTTTGGTGAAATAAAAAAGTGGTTTTTATGGAATAAATAAAAAGGAACACTCAAAAGTTATTGGTTGTATGTTGAAATAATATATTTGTCTACATTTTTTATTCATTATGTCCTCTTTCACAATCAATAACTGTCTCTACACCCCGCGAACAGATTGGCAGCTCTTGACGATGAAGGCCGTGTCCATGACCAACCTTTTCATGATAATTGTTTGTGGCTCAAATTTTGAAAAAAGATTCGCCAGACATTCTTCTATAAACGTCCTAAACTTCATAGTTCAAGGGGTTAAGGTCAATACAGGAGGAGAGCCACATGGAGGTAGGTCAGATGCTGTAGAAGTTTTTGTTCTTTTTGGCTGTATGATTCTGGAATGAACTCCTTAATATTGTAAACAGTCCAGATGGAGATGTAAATGGTATCTGCAGCCTTCTTGCCACTAACACTGGCGCCGAGGAGATGGAACCTGTGTTGCCTTTTTTGTTGTCGCTGGAACATTTTAAACTTAAAGATATAGGATAATAACTAAATTTTTATTTTATCAGCTGTCGTTTAGTTGTGTAAAGAAACTTTATAATAAAAAATAACGGAGATAAAATCGTAATTAAATTATATCACAAGTTTTGAGTCTCAATTTTGTACTTGAAGAAGAAATAATAAATTTTTCAAATAATTTTACTCATTTATTCTCAATGGTCATTTTCTATATTTTATCAATATCTTTATTGTACAAGGGTTGTTTATTAAGAGTTCTACGGGTCCCAATTTTTTGAATTATGTAACTCTGTCGACCCACAACAAAAAACCTTCAATAGAAATTAATGATTAATTAAAAATTTTGTTAAGCATTGTTTAAAATTGTTAAAACTTGCGGGCTAAAAGTCCATAAATACAATACCGAGTGGTACATTAAAATCTTAACAGTTCGAATTTTAAAATTCAACAAGATATAAATTATTCATTAACAATAGATTGGAACAAAATTAATACTATAAATCGGTGTTTGTCTGAGCTCTCTTAATTATTAATGTATCCATCCTAAGAGGCAATGATGGTTTACAGGCGGTGGTGTAAGGACTTTATTCGGCTTCAGGTGTAGTCCTCTGTCATGCCATTCCCATTGCTGACTGATAGTGGTTGTCAAGAATCTCGTTTAAGGATGAAAGACACTTAGGCCTTCCCTGCGACACCCAAAAAGTGTAGTCAATGGGACTAGCATCGGTGCTTGGGGGAGGGGGGCAAAAGTGTAAATAAAGAATTCAAAATAAACTCTTTAAACACATTAAAGGATTTAGCAAAAGAGTAGATGGGGTTCTTTCATTGCCAATGTCAAAAGTGGCCTCTCCAGCCGTCACAAGGCTCTTTCCATCCACCTTTTCGATAGCTTTCCTTAGAGTCTGGTGTGAAACCCCAGATCTCTTGCATTGACCCCCATGGACTTCAGGAGATTGGACTGCACTTTTTTTCTTTAACTCCTCCGGATCTAGTTTGACCTTTTTGACATAGTCGTTCTTCTTCTCCAACTTTACAAACTTGTTGACGAGGTAGACTGTGGTCCTGAAGACGATCAACTGCTTGGAGTGCACGTATGGTGCTTCGTCCATAACATTAAAGTGTCATTTTTTCGACTTGTATGCAAGCTAGAGAGCTCATGTTTTTTTATAACTAACTGTAATGTATATGCTTTAATAAAATTGAAGTATTAATTATTTCAATCACTCAACCTTAATTAATTATTGAACTATTAAGCTTTCCGATTTCAGTAGACCACCCAATACATTAATCTTCTTTTATAAAATATTTAAGAATTAGTTAGAAAATCATGTCGGTTCCATACCCGTCTTTGACTTTCTGATCTTACCCAACGCTATTATATATTAACAAGAGTAGAAACCTTTACGTCTTTTGCCATATGAATGTAATAAAAATTTAGAAGTTAAAAATAAAAGGTTTTAGAATAGTCAAATATGCAAATAATGTGATGATAATGTAAAAATTTAAGTAATTTATACTGGTTGAATCTTACCTTTATTATATACTCGTAAAGAGAGGAAAATGACTATGAATAATTTATCTCTTTGTGTTATTAGTGTTTCATAATTTATAGGAGATAATTATAAGATGTCTTTATTATTATTTTTTTTTTTTGCCAATGATGAATGGAATAATTTTAAAAGATAATTAAAACTTTATGAAAAGTTTGAAAATATTACATCTATGATAAATGTATAATGTATTCGTATGTATATATACATATATAAATATCAGTGGCATTGTAAGTTCTAAGCACTTCATAACTTGCGAGTTTTGTAGTTGGCAATCTGAGCAGTGTTTTTTGCAAGCAATTCTCATTCAATTTTACAAGTTGTTAGCTCGCTAACATACGTACATAGAATGCATACGTTGGAATCTTTTGGGAAATAAATTTGAAAAATTAGATTTAACTAATAAAACCAATTCACATTTATAATTTAATATATATATTTTTTTTTAAAAACACAACTATTCTCAAAAAATGCTTTTTCTTTGAAAAAAAAAATTTTTTAGATTTCTCAAAAATTCTCAATTTTCTATTCTCAAAAAATTAAATTTTTCGAAAAAAAACATCAAATATTTACAGTTATTCACTAAAATTTAAATTTTTTGAAAAAAAATTATAAAATCTACAGCTCTTCACAAAAAATAAAATATTTTGAAAAATAGATCAAAAATATTGTTTTTCAAAACAAAGTTACAAAAATTCCCAGATGTTCCAAAAAATTATTTTTTTTGGAAACAAATGTCAAATGTAAGATTTTTAATAGAATTTTTTTTTGAAAAATAACCTCAAATATTAAGATGTTTGCAGAATAATGTCAAAAATATATATTTGTTCATAGAAAATTATATTTTTTCGAAAAAAATTGAAAAATCAAATTAAATTTCCAATAATTTTTTTTTAGCATAAATCCATAATTCCACTCTTAGTCAAACATGGACTTACAATATTATCTCTGCACAAATCCTTCTGATTAAATTGTGTCTTTTGTGAGCAGTCACGAATGTTCAATCAGGTTTTGAATATAATTGAATCTATTGAGGAAAGGATATTCAGGAATTAAATAATATTGGCAATGCTTAGCAAAAGAAAATTCATTCTTTTGGATTATTAATTCCAAAAAAACGAGCTTAAAAAATTCAAAGGATTTACATCACTTCTTATATCAATAAGAAGTGATGTAAATCCTGTGAATTCATATCCTCTTCAGGAGTTAAAGAATAATTATAGGAGTTGAAAAAAAACACACATATTTAGGGGTGATTGAAAATAAGAGCGCACTCTTATAAAATAAACAAAATTCATTTAAACATACCACCGCATTTATTTTATTCAATTCTTAAAATATACGCCCATGAATTATCATATACATAAGGGATGATCAGTTACAAAAACATGCAGAAACAGCGCTCTTGTTACACGCACAATCCTACAATAATTTGTTAATACAACTACTTTATTATTTCTTAGATTAAAGTATTTTTATGATTTACATCGGAGAGCATTATATACAGTGTACCCTGTATTCACGTTGGATGCTATATGCACAAAACCATTTATATTTAGTTAATACGACTAATTTGTTATTTCTTAGATCAAAATATGTTTATGATATACATTAGGGAGCCAGTGAACTTGTCATTTATACATTCAGACCAAAAATTTGCTTTATTCATATAGATTGTCCACATTAAAAAGTAAAACAGACTCATATGATTAAAAAAAACAATAAATAACGTCCATATTCCATATACATATCTAGATTTTGTTGTATGGATAAAGGATATTACCGAAATCCTGAGGGAAAAATATGCTCAAGAAGATTTTAATAACTAACATGACTATTACATAAAGTATAGAAGTCTTTATGTAAATAATTATTCACTGGAAATGAAAGTTGTAGAAAAAATATTTTGGGCATGAAAAACCACTAAGTGTTGTCAAATAAACTCCACTGAAGCGTCAATTTTTAACAAACAATCTAAATTTATATTTTAAAAAAATTACTTAAACGCTTCAAACTCCAGTGACAACATTTTAGTTTTTATTATAGTATTCTGTTTCTTAATTGTATTCAACGACCTTAAAGCAGATTAGTATATTTTAATTAAAAAAAAAAAAGACTGTAAAATTATAAAAGGATTAAGATTTAAAAATAAAAAAAATGTATGTAAGTTGAATAAATGTAAGAATAAAAATATAGCCTCTATTAACTTTATAAGGGATGAGAATAAAGGTTTTTTTCTTCTTTAAAGATATGCATTATGAGCTAATCCTTAAATTTTTGTCAAAGTATACATACATTTAGTACGAATGGAATTAGAAAAGGGAACTATTTAACATACAGTGTATGGACTTTGTTGATGCACAAAATCTGCCCCTCATTAGATAATGAGAAACCATCCATGTATGTATAAATAAATGACTTCAAATATGTGTAAGTAGTGTTGTAAATTCTAAGCAAGTGAGTATTTAGCTGTTAGCAATCTGAACTGTGTGTGTGTTTTTTTATTAAGCTCTTAATTTTTTATTGTTTGAGTTTTGTTCGAGTTGGAAAACTGAAAACCGTTTCTTCATTTTCTAAGATGTTATCATTATTTATTTTATTTATGAGGAGGGAACTTCCTATTCTACAAGCTGTCAAAACCAGATTTATCATTTGAGCAATTCATTTGCAAAAAGTAATTTACAGGATTTTTGTTATAATTGTATCGACATGGAATATTTCTTTCTCCTTCTTTATTTCATTCTCCTTTTTGTCACAGCCACTTGTAGCTGATTTAATGAAACGTCATGATTGCGAAGCTGCACTCTTCAAAACATCATTCAAATTGTCAGGGCTACCATAATGATTTTCATTTTTTTAGAATGGCCGAAATGCTAATGATTTTCATCATAATTTATAAATGGTTCTCCTTGTTTGACTCGAAGTAGAATTGTGGGTCGACATCGGAGTGGGATTTGTGTTTATTTATTTCCTCTCACAAACTGCTCGTAGCAAATTAAACGTAACGTCATGGTATCTAAGCTGATCTCCTTTCAAACATTCATCAAATTGTAAGAGTTATCATGTTAATTGTCGGGGGGGGTACATACCCAAAATGCACACGATTTACAACCTTATATATAGGGTTTAACCAATCACAAAAGAACAACGACATGTGGTATTCCTAAATTTTACAAAATTTATATCTTTGTTTATATCAGCTACCTGTTACATGCATTTGGGAGAAGATTGAGAGGTGAGACAAAAATTAAATACTTCTAAAAAGAGGAGATTCTAATTTATTTAAAATCGTATTTGTACAGTAAATACCTATATATAAATATAATTATGTTTTTTTTTCTAAATTACATCTAAGATAAGGAGGAATTTTCTAATCGCTATACATATTGTATAGCAATCCCATTCCAAATTATTAGTGATCTGAATATAGATGGGTGGAATTAAATTTAGCCCTTGCTTTTGCGTTTCTAAATAATTACTTTATATTTTTTAAAGAATAGTAGTACAATTTGTAAAAGAATTACCAATTTACCAACTAATGTTTGCTCTTTTATTCTATCACTTTTTCAAAGGAAAAGTTGAGAGGTAATATGAAAATATTAAATATTTAAAAAAGTAGAAATAATATATTTTCCACATTTTCTTTGACTAGAAAGGCAAATTTTCCTCCAACTACTTCTGTTCCTTTTTGGAGGTGTGTACAGGTACGCCATCCTGCTGAAACATCACATTCATGTCTGGGTTTATGTTGGAGATCCCCAACTGAGGGATAAGGAGGCTTGCCAAACACAATCACCAATCGAAGCCTAAAGTTTATGATGCCAAATCAATGTTAAAGCTACCTGTATCAGACTCGAGGAATTTTCGAGATCACTTATCAATGAAGTGAGAGCAAATTTGGATGGAAACACCTGAGCTTTACACCTAAGGATTCTTAGCTTTTTTAGGAATATACGGTATTGGCTACAAAAAAATGCTCAAGTATCTTCCATATATTTGATATATGTATATATAACCATTTATATTTCGTATATAACTCTTCCAATGATTCAGCCTCTCATTTGGAGCAGTATTTATTTCAAGAATTCCCTTAGTTTGTCTTGATAGTTCTGAGCTTTTGAAGTTGAAGCTTAATAAATTAAATGTGTGAAGATATATTTTTGTCATACTATATATTTACATAACGGCGAAACTTCCGCCAATTTATACATATTTATAAGCTTTGATTAATTAATATTGATTTCTCCCAAGATATCGGTTTTCTGATTTCGATCCAATATATCACCCCAAAGTCTATTCAGTACTCTGACACCATTATGGCACTGGAAAACTAATCAATATCTCATTGTAACAACATGATGATAAAATATTATTTCTGTAGAAAAAATAACATGTTGAATCAAGACACATTGTCTTTATGTTTAAAATGGATGAAAAATCTTGAACCAGAGGCTCAAATACATACCTTTGTATATGCTGAAACATGAAAAAATGATAATTCGCTTCAAGATATACGAATTCTCAATGTATGTATTAAACCTAATTTCATGGTTGAATGATGATACTCCACACATTTATGTATTTCGTGCTAAGTTATTAGACTCTATACACACATTTTTGCTTGGTTCTTTGTAGATTTGTAAATTAATCCTTTATACAAATATATATCTACATTGTACGTACGGTAGGGTGGTATGTACTTTAACTTTTTTCGATTTTTTATCGTCCCTAGTACGGGAAATTTGTCAATAGTTAGAAAATAACCCATGCAAAATCATATATTTTTACCGCATTGTATATATAGGTCGCACATATATAAACATTATCTAAAAAGATTCCGACCTCAAAGTGAAGGTGGCAGCACTCGTAAAAAAGGCAGGGTCACATCTATATAGCATCTGTTTACAGTTGTTCTCCAATGTTTCAGCCATTTTTGACGTGCAGTTGTTATGTAACATTCGTTTGAGTTAGTTGATGGGATTATTTTTGAGAAATTGGACACAATCGATTTTTGCTCCGTTGGTGCAGTTTAGGCGAAAAAAGTACGAGTTTTAGAGCTGATTAATTACTGAGTATGAAACTTGGATACATCATTATACGCCCAAAATACAATCTAAACAGTGGATTGCAAAGATTTTCGTATTTTTGTTCCAAATGTATAATGGTGTATCCAAGTTTCATCTACAGTAATTAAAAGAGGCCACGCAATGTCCTCCTGCACTGGTGTCTGTGCCAGAAGGCTGCAAAGACTGTTGACATTTCTATCTGAGCTTCCAACAACATCAAGAAGGCCATTACAGCCTCATACAGTCAAGAACAACTAAAACTTTTGCACCAACATAATTGCTGTCTTCTGCCCCAGCCACCATAAGACACAACCACCTCCAGCCCTGATTTCATTACCCTAGACTTTCCTGTTTGAAGTGTCTTGAAGATGAGTATCTACCAAACTTCTCATTCATATTTGGATGCGATCTGAGGCGCTATCACGAGTGTGGTACGCCAACACTGCCTTCATCGTCATGAGCTGAAAATCTGTTCGTTGGTGTGTCGAGTGTGTTATTGTTCGGGAAAGGGGACTTATTGAATAAAATAATAAATATGATTCAGTATTTAAATATATCACAAAGTGGTTTGGATTTGTCTTTTGTTCAATCCAAAAAAAAATCGAAAAAAAATTTAATGACCCCACTGAACCGTTTCATCATAAGAAAGTCTTGCCTCAATTACTTTATAAATAGATAATAAAAAAATATTTATAGTCAATAAAAAAAAATATATATACCCGGGGGATTCGATAATTATGTGAATATTCTTCTTCGAATGTTGCAAAGAGTTTATGAAACGGGCAAAGTCTTTTTACAGATGATACATGGTCAAAGGAATATTTAATTAGATGTTTGAATGGTAACAAATATATTAGAAAAAAAATAAATATTTAAAAAGCTTTCCTACATTATTTCGCAGAACATCATTTTCATAGACATTATTCTTACCTATAAAAAATATGTTATAAGCTATTTTCTAAAGGTACCATTCGGTAATAACTTTTTTTCCTATTTTTATATTTTCAGAAAGATCAAAATATGCGTTCCATATTTCCACATTTTTTGATTCATACAATGTCTTTAAAAAAAATTGTATAAATGTTTTTTATTGTTTTGAAAAATTTCGATCAAAATGATTTATTGCAACCAAGGACTATATTATTATTTTATATTTATTAACCAAATAAATAATGTTAATATTTTTTTATTGAGACCTAAGCTTTAAACAAAGAAGCAAAACGCAATTGTTTGTTTGTTTAGATTTTGGATATATATTTTTTTAAATCGAAAAATTAATTTTTTGAAAAAAAAACAACAACTCTAAACTCTAAAAGTGTTTAAGCAAATCAATTTAAAATATTAATTTTAGTAAAGAAAAATCAAAGAAAATGAAATTTCTTGGAAAAAAAAAAAAATATTAATTTCAAAGATCCATAGCGATTCACAAAAATTTCAAAAATTAAATCTCGTATATTAAAAATTAAATTCTTTCTAAAAAAATTGTAGTAAAAACAATAAATCCTTAATTTGGGGAGGGGTCTACATCCCCTCCAATCCACATCCTTCGCATCCCTTGGTGTATATTTTTTCTTATGCAAGATGTTGCTTTATATTTTACCAAAGATAACGTAAATATATCACTATTTATTATTTTATAAAATGCCGTATGCAAATTTTTTCTTCCAGTCGCAAAATTTTCCTTGTAAGTTCAGGTTAGAAAGTAAATTCATGGAACTTAAATACTTAGTTATGCAGTAATTTTCAAGTATACTCAACGCCCCTACCCTAGGGGGAGAAAAGTGAGACTAAGACTACGGCCTTCTACAAATATTGATCACGTAGTTTCTGTTTTGCTACTTTGTTTTAAAGCTTTAGTTTTATCTGAAGATGACATCATAGAACAATGACATTTAATATGGGAAATCATTATAGATATGACAACTTTTTAACATTAGTCACAATCAAAATTCGAAAAAAGTTAAAATACAAACCACCCTAATATACATAGATGGTGTAACTTACTTTTATTTATTGTTCTGTCTATCTCCAGGGTATTTTGTTCTTTCGTTTTTGAGTTTTATTTTTAACTGCTGCTTTAAATCCCAGCTGTTCACTTTTATTCTTTCATGTAGTATTACTTTGTGTGCGTCTAATGTGTTAATCCCAGTCATTTCAGTTAGTATTTTGTACACGTATCATGGAACTTCATAATCCTCTTTCTTTCATTGAATCCCGACTTCTGTATCTGTTACATACATATTATAATCTATTATGTTGCCCGTCAATTCAATAGCAAGTTAGAATGCCATTTGCATTCTTTGACAAAATTTAGTCAATTCCTATCAACTAATTGTTTTTATTAACCATTTGGGTGTGTTGAAAATTGCACTTAAAGTAACCAAAATCCATTGTTACAATCAAAGAATAAAAAATGGGTAGATTTTATCGGAAACGAGACATATCGTGGCCAATATAAGTTTCTTTAGATTAATGAAGATTCCAAACTATTTAAATAAGTTTTATTGATCCTATTATAATTTGGGGAATGTTTTAAGAGTAAAAAATGACTCTGAATGATAAAAGTCCAGAATTGTTGTAATTCTAGATATTTCAGAATTAAGATGAATGAGAGTAAATTGAGATCAATCTTGGATTCTGCACTAATAGATTAATTTTGATTTTCTTCTTCACCTGTTTTTTTTGTTCAAGATTGTTTTTTTTGGTGATACAAAACATATGATAGTCAATATTTTTTAAGGGATGGTTGACTAGCCTTTCCCTGAATTAGAGCTATATTTTTTGTTAAATTTTGCCCTCATAATTGAATAAACCTATCTATTAAAATGTGGAGCATTATAGTACAGTACGCTCGGAAGAAGTTATATCTTCAAAAAAAATGTGGCTTGGTTGGATTCCCGGTCGCTCCTACAGAATAAAATGTATAGTAAGAATGCATAAATTAATAGTCAACCATTCTGTAATTTACTAATTTGGCCACTTTGACGGTTAATTGTTAAAATGCTACCATTTAAGTTTTTTTGTGTGTGGTTTAGTTACTACTGGTTTAAGACCGATAATACAAATACACAAATCTCCTCTCATCTAAAAATTGTAGTTTAGTGACCATTCCATAGTTGAGGATAAAAATAGTTATTTTGTTTGAAATGTTGGAATCATCAAAATAGAAGAAATGGCTTTCATTTTGGTTGATTCAACAGTAATTTCTTCAAAAGGTTTTAAAAGATGAAAAATTTCTTTTTGAGAGGCTATATTCATAGAAACTCCATGTATCAATATTTGCATTAATGCCATACCTAATAAGTGCTTTCCATTTTTCAATAATTATTTTATGTGGATATGTAAGGCTAGAGCATTGCTTCCAGTTATTTTGACCATGTTGTTAGTATTACTACAAATCAAAGTTGCTCCAAAATATTATAAACATTTTTAAAAAACACAAAGTATATTGCCAAATTTGGTTTATTTTACAACAATTCAATAATCAATGATTTAACAACAAAATCAATTTTTAATAAATCCTTAAAATTGTGAAATATTGATAAATAAATTAGGGGACTATCTGAATATCTTATATTTTGTGTAACTTGGCTGCCTTTTTTTCATTTTGCTAATTCTAAATGTCCAAATCTTTTTTATAAATAATAACATTTATTTAGAATGAAAAGGTTATCGACTGATATCTTTAATATTAATCAACGCGCACAACTATTCAGGTTTTTATAGGTCTAATTATAAGAAAATTTGCTTCAACGTAGTTCGCTGAAAATAAATACATCGGAAAAAAAAACTAGAAAATTGACCCTAATAATCTGAATAATGTTTCGAGGGCAATTAGCTTAGGTTAAAGATAATAAGCTCTCATATTTTATATTTAGATGTGAAATAATAATAAAACAATTCAATAAAAAAAGATCATGTTTGAACTACAAAAATTATGCTACGTGAAAAATGCTTTGAATTTATATCCTAACAAATACAACAATAACAAAGTAATAAAACTACATGGATACTACATATCAATAAGAATTTAATAGTACAAAAAGCTTAAATGATTGATGTAAGAGTTTTCTTTTTTTGTAAAAGGATGAGTAATAGTGTAGCTATTTTATTTGCAATATCCTTTATATTCATATCATATGTGCAAATGCTTTACGTTTGTATTTGTGCATTTCATTTAAAGGATTGAACATTATGAACACCAATGGAATAGACAATAAATAATACATTGCAGATCCATTACAACCAAGAAGATACGTTTACCTTTATCTCGTACACCATTCCTGTAAATTGAGTTATAAGTCATTTAAGAAACCTATATACATTTGAATGGTTTTGCACACAGATATCAAAGGAAGGTGGAAGGCTCACTTGAACTATGGGATTTTCACCATTCGTAAGATATACTTTTTTAGGGTAATTCAAATTTCCTTTTTTAAATCCATGCAAATCTCTGTATTGATTTTTACTCCGGATACCTAAATTACCGAAAAGATTTACTGCCCGTTTTAGTCAATATCCCTCTTCACCAATTGTATGAGAGGTCTTTATTTACACCTGTGAATATTTTGTCATTATTCTTAATTTAAACTAAATTAAAGTCCAACATTATTCATACCTTTGTTATTTTTTTTATGGAACTGAAACATTTTTGTCATGTTTGTTTACGCAGTTCTAAAATATTTGTGTTGTTTTACTAATCAAATTGACCATATTTCAACTTTAAACTACAAAAATACCTCTTATTGAGATTTACTTTTCTTAAATTTACGAATATTAGGGAAAGTAAAAGAAAGATCATATTGTTATCATATGATTTTTCGCAAGAAATGCATTTTTGTACAAAACTTGTCTTCCAGGTCATTTTGATCAGGTTATTATAAATTTTAATTTATATAATAAAAATTTCCACAAGCACATGTAAACTTTATAAAATATTAATAGATATTCTCGTGTCGACTAAATATAAAAAATTAAATAAAATAATCAATAAAAAATAATGAATTACCTTTTTACACCATTTATTTTATACACACAATATTTCTGTGTATGGACATTTGGCCAAACTAATTTTATCCAACAAAGACAGGCCTCAGCATTTGTCCAAAGCCACATAATTTCATAGTACGTAAAAATTAGTACATCCTTTTAGTAATGAGAAATTATTCAGATTACAAATTAAATTCTAAAGTAATTTTATAAAATATATATTTTATAAGGAATAGTTAAACATTGAGAATTCGACGAATATATATCTAAAGAAAACTTTATCAAAAGATACAGTTCGGGTCTTTATTCATCTTCAAAGAAGAATAAGGTTTTCTTCATGAAAGTTACTCTTCTTGTAAAAAACTATAACATAGAACGGTTCTAATTGACACAAAAGTAAAATGAAATGCCTCTGAGAACTAAAAGTAATTACAATTACCCAGGTCTCATAAATTATGACTTATCCCATTTGGACTTCCTTACAACTTTTTGTTTATTAACTAC
The DNA here is from genome assembly GCF_016086655.4 of Lepeophtheirus salmonis. NCBI lineage: Eukaryota > Metazoa > Arthropoda > Copepoda > Siphonostomatoida > Caligidae > Lepeophtheirus > Lepeophtheirus salmonis. The sequence continues at coordinate 54,292,933 of NC_052135.2, forward strand.
TCCAAAGCTTGAAAGTGACGAATTCGTAAGGCTATCACAGTTATAGTCAGAGTTTGATTTTTTTTCTCAAAAAACTGACCTTCAAGCTTCATTGTGTTATTGATATTGACAGCACAATAGATCTTTTGATGAGGTAACATCTAGTCTTAAGGACGCTGAGAGTGGAAGACATTTTTCATATATTATTCATCGAATAAGTTATACTATAACGCGCGGAAGAATGTATATTTTTTTATGTACCATTGATATTTCTGATAATTATTGTACATTTAAAATCAATAAGTGTTTAAATATAAAATTAGCTATTCGTTTAAAGATTAATTATGTTTAATATAATTTATCTTAAACTGCAAATATATGTACAGTATGTTCAAAAATTGATGGTGGTGTTAAAAAAATTTGTTTTATGGTAAAAAAAAAATATTTTGGGTTGGAATAAAATGAAATTTGGCTTATAAAATCATTAGGCAATATTGAATTTTTCTGATTCGATTATTTTCGATGATTCCATCATACATCAGTATAAAAGGGCTCAGAAAACACCACAGAATGTTAGCTGAAATTCAATATCCGAAATGGTGAGAGAGCATTCTTTGCAGACTAGGACCAAGGCTGTTGGCATGGTAGAGGGTGGATCAAGCCAGAGAGATGTTGTTCAAAGTTTACCGATTCCTCTCAGCACCATTGAGAATTGGTGTAAGAAAAAGGAGGATGGACAAACCCTTCCAGTTCAGAAGGCTTGAGGAAGGAAGAAAAAAATTAGCAAAGTTCCAAAACTGGTGATTTCAAAATCTTAGACCAAAAAAGGGCAATTCAGAAGGAAACTTACAGCAAGATTGAATTCAAAGGGCTATCCAATATCCAAGTCATCTGTCCACAACTAACTGAGGCACTCTTTTAATGCATTGCCATACAAACCTCGTCTGCACCCCAAACTTTCAGAAAACCAAAGGACTTCAATTCTGTCGTGAGCGGAAACACTGGACTGCAGATGACTGCAAATGTATCATCTTTAGGGATGAAAGTCCATTTGAGCTATTTCATGCCCCAAATCGCAAAACAGATTGGGGTTGGGCAAGTTATAAGGGAGATGTGGAACCCACTCCAACTGTAAAATTTCCTCTGAAATTAAAACATTTACTTATTTATCACTTGGCAAAGTATTCAATGATTATTGCAATCATGTGGTCTTCCTCACTCATCCATTTCCCTATAGTGCTGTGTTCATCAAACTAGGGTTGTATTGATTCTCTAATGGAAAGGATGTCTATATTTTGGTAGAGATGTGTTAAACTACAAATATTGACCCGTTCTAGGATATTTCGCTGCAGGAATCTTCGCCTTGGAAACTTTCACCCTCGTATACAGAGCTATTGAGATGAACTTAAGGAGTTCTTGAAAATAAAGACTGCTCCTAATGATGGCTTTAATAATTTTTAATTAGGGTGGGGGACTCGATGAACTCTCCTGTGGTTTAGATTGAAGTAACATGAAAAGACGAGGTCTAGTACTTTACAGATAGATGGCACTCTTTTTTTTTTCAAAATCAGCTAATTTTAAGTTAGTAAAAACCTTCAAAAGACAGCTGTCAATGTTTCTCGACAATCAGTTCTTGTGCTAAGTGGGACAATATTTTCGTTAATTTCAAATCGATGGATCCAAGGCAATTTCATCTTTAAACTTTACACTGCTTCTTGATTTAAAAAAAAAATAACGTTCAAGCTAAACAATGGCTTGAAAATTGTTATGGGTACTCTAATCTATAAATCAAATCAAATAATAATAATTTAAAAACAGGAAATGTTGATCGAAAAAACACCGTTTTTTCATTGTTAAGCCTGGGACTTTTTCGTACGTGTTATATATATATATATATATTTGATGGACAGTAAGGTTTAAGTACTTTTTTTATGATCAAATAGTTCCGTAATAGTAACATTAGTATACAAAAATTGTTCATTATTATAACACTTGGTTGTTTAGGGACACAAAATAGTGATGTCATATGAAAACGCTTTATTATTTCTGCATAGAAATATAAGATAATTATTTATAATAAAAAAAAATTAAAGCTAATTATTGCTTGTTTTTGGTTAGATGGGTAAGAGATGTGATAATCATCTAATATACTAACATTATAGCAACATCAATATACACGAATTTGTAACAACATGAAAGAAATAACAAATGTGTTACACTCATGCAAAGCTGATTGGCAATCTAATAAAGTCTTCATATTTGTATATATACATATCTAGAAATGAGCTTTAAGAATGTGAATTATATTGTATATACAATATGTGAGCATTGGGTGGAGGCCTATTATTTAATCTGTTGTTTTTTTTTGTTTTTTTTGTGAGACTTCCAAAATATATACAAACAAGGGATCTCTTATTTATTTTAAGCAACATTTAATTATAAATATGTTTAGTGAATTTTATAACACAATACTCTCAAAATATATAAAATGTTAGACTGGAGCTTAAAATTATCTTTTTGGCCGCAAAAGTAGGAAAAATGTGATCCAAAATAGTTCTTTATGATGGTTAAAAATGAAGAAATATGTATTCAAATACAATAATTGTATTAATATACAAAACTCTATTACGAAACGGAATATTAGATATAGAAAAAATAAATCCATTATTTTAAATGGATTTTTATTTTATTTTCCATTTACAATTTTTCTCCTTGACAACTTAAACAGTGCCGTACATGATGACCGAATTCGACTATTGAAACTGACGACATCAAAATTTCTCCTAATTGACTGTTATAGTATAAGGACAATAAAAATGATTCACATTTTCTGATACCAGGCTTACATTTTTCACCTTCATAAAAAAAACTGCAAAATATGGCGTATTTTCTCTTTGCTGGTGTCCATCTTTGACAACCACTCCAGCATGATTAATTCAAAAAAAAAAAAATGCTAGAAAGTTTTTAATGAAAAATATTATCTTTCTAACGCTATCTAGTGTAAACCAATTTCATTTATATAACGTGAAATACACATTAATAAAGCCCTCTACTAAAAAAAGGGATTTCTTTTTTCTATAATTTTTTAAATAATCTTAATCTCCTGTGGAATTAAAACAATGCTTACTTTACAATGGAACATAATGATTTCTATTAATTTAACCAGATTTAGGATAATTTGCCTTCAAGAGCGTTGCTGCATCTTTGGCATCAAAATTAATGGAACAGAATTGAACGAAACCAAAATGTCGGGTGATTGGCTATTAGTGTATCAATACCATCCAACTATTCAGATTTTCAGCTGTTGTTTGCTGTTGTTTATCTTTGACGATTGTTCAAACAAATTGTAGTCAAACAATCAGAAAACTGTATAATAAATCTTATCTTTCTAACGCAATCTAGTTTAAACTGCTACACTTATGCAAAAAGATACACATTATTAAAACCATCTACTATTAGAAAAATAATGAATTTATTTTTACCATACCTTATCTACCGATTGGTTCATTAAAATCTGAACTCTTTGAATTTTAAACTCTAACAAGGTATAATTGATTAATTAACAATGGAATTTTAACAAAATTAAACAATGAATACTTACTTTAAAGGAAGAAAAAGCGTTCAAGAGGAGATACGGTGTAGGAGGATATTCTTATGTTTTTATTTCATTAGTAGGTAAATTACCGTATATTTTTCTAAATAAGAGTAGGTTGTAGTACATTAATTATTTTTTAATAATAATATCGTGCAACACAATTAGACAAGGAAAATTTTTATAAGAGTGAAAGAAAATTATCAATATTCTTACTTGAATAAATCATCATTATAATTCTCACGATTCAATTATTCATCCTTTTTTTTTAAATACTTATATACATATATTTTTCAATATACCCATTTATCTTAAAAACTAGTTGTTTTGTCATGCACATGACAATTTGAAGAAAATATGAAACGATTGAAATAATGTTCTTCATCACATTCAACGTCAAGAAATTCTAGTAAACATAAAGCCTCCGCTATTATTTTTTAAATATAATTAGTGAAAATATTCTTTTTGACTTTTTTTTGAAGATATAATTTTTTAATTTATGCAAATATTTAATAACTAAGAAACGTAGGAACTTTACTTTTTTTTTTTAGACTTCGATGCCTTGTAACTTTTATAGTATTCTGGAACGAAGCAAAGGTACTTATGAATAAACCTTAGACTAATAAGAGTAGACAACAAAATCTTAAGTTTTTACTAAATACCTAGATATTTAGAGTATATAATTGTAATAAGTGTAAATGGAAGTAAATTAATTAATGATCAAATATATTTTAAGGCTAAAAATTAAGTCAAAATAAAAATATAAAATTAAATCAATGAAGCACATAAATAAATACATATTTGAATTAAACCATTAATTACAATTGATAAATAAGAAAATAATTTTATTTGTTAATGTTAAATCTATTTGCTTTACCATTGCAAAGGAGCAGAATCTATTATTTAGAGTCAATGAATACTGAAATACTCGTTATTATATGCAGTTTTGTTACATAGTAAGCATTTAGTGTAATTTGTAATCTGTTTATTGAATGTTGATGTGGAGATCCTGAATACTCACGATCGAGACATATTTAAATGTAATAAAAAGGGATTTAATTGAGAAAATGAGATTCAACTCACTAACTTTTGAAATATGTTAAACGAAATTCATATTTTCTAATAAATCTCTACTAAAGTTATAAGATTACTGATAATTTATTAACATGTTTATTACTTAGAGTTCCCATGAACTATTTATCGACATAAACATCTAGGTTAAAAGAGAATTATATCTCGTGTGGCTTTCCTGATAAATATATCAAAAAAAGAGGACCACATTAAAGTCACGGTCCAGGATCGCCTTCTACTTTTTCTAATCGCAGACGAGACTTACAATTAGCAATGGGATCGGAAACGAGGATGAAGTGTCTAGAATTACAAAAATACAGCCTTATAAATGCACTCAGTGTCATATATAAAGATGTTTCTTTGTTATGTACATCAATGACATTTAAGGATTCATATCAATGAAATAGTTTTCTAAAAATATTATGAAATGAAGTAGAGTAGACATTGGAAGGAGTTTCAATGGAAGAGATGCAGCCGAAGGATGATACATCTTTTGTTCCTTACTTTACATTTCATTCTCCTATTTACTCCTCTTGATTAAACATATCCTCAGTTATTATATTCGGATGTTCCATGAAAAAGATACATCCAGACCATCCTAACTGTTTTATGAGTAAATAATTTGATGACTGAAGTTTATCACAATAACTGTTATCACAAAAAAGTACAAAATCACTTTATTTCTTCCTCCTTCACCCAATAAAGTAGTTTGATTGTTGAAGGTTTTATGACATTTCTCATTATCTCTTGCATAGATATTATTCGAATAATAAAATAAATAAATATGTGTCTGAGCTCGCTCAATCATTAATGCGTCACCCTTAGCAGCAGTGATGGCTTCAAGGCGGTGGTGAAAAAACCGCTGCTGATGTAGTCCTCCGTCATGGCGTCTCAGTGCAGGCTGACAGTGACTTTGAGGCATACGTGTTCGGATGACGAATACTACAAGCCTTCTGTCGACATGCATCCAAAAGGAACAGTCGAGGGTGTTGGCATCAGGGTTATAGAGGGCCAAAAAAGAGTCAAAGAGATTCTTGTTACGGAGTAGATAGCTTTCTTCCATTGCTGGTGTCAAAAGTGGTCTATCTACCCTCACAAGGTTCTTTCCACCCTCTTTTTTATAGCTCTCTGGAAAGTTTGGCGTGAAAAACTGAGATCTCTTGCATGGTCCCAAATGGACTTGAGAGGATTTACCTGGGCTATTTTCTTTAAACCATCCAGGTTCAATTGGACCTTTTTTGACAGAGCCTTCCTTCTTCTCCAACGTTTCGAAATTGCTGACAGCGTAGACAGTAGTCACGGAGACGCCCAACTTCTTGGAGTGCGTGAATGAAAATTCGTCGATCAAGTTCAAATTTTATCGATACGTAAACTAGAAAGTTAAGGGTTGTTTTGTATTGTAACTAATTGTCTATCCTTTAATATATAAAGATGAATTAATTTCAATCACTCAACCTAAATTTATTATGGAATTAGTAAGTACTCCGATTTCAATGACCACCCGGTATACAATACGTATGTGTAATCAAGTTAAATAGAAATACAAGGTTAGACCATGATGTAATTGGGCTTGCTATAATTTTCAATCTGATATATTGTTTCGACTGCTGGGCAAGACAGGCAGATTTTGACAAAACACGAAACCATTCAGAGTATATGACGTTACTATTGCTATAATTAACAGTTTAAGGTATCGTACCGACTGGTAGGAAAGACAAATAGATTTTGACATAACACATATCCACTCATCTACCATGACGTCAATATTAAAAGCATGGTGGAAGTCAAACATCAGTCGTACACGCGTTATGGTATAACTTTGTATTTCTATTGACTTTGTGTGTAATGTGTATTAAGTATTCCGTCTTCTCCTCAAAACTTTTGTATTTCTAAAGAAATAAATAAAGGATTGTTTTTATACAGCAGTATACTATCCCCAAGAGAATTACTTTTGTTTTATTTAAACCGAGTCATCATCTTATAAGTAGGTCCTTCATATTATTTGAAAAAGTACTTTTAATTATGTTTATAACATACATAATTATATGTTTTATTATAAATATTTTATTTTTAATATAATTTATTTTTAAATAAAAATTTTATTGCTAAATTTTTATTTTTTGGAGATGCATTTCAAAAATCCATAGCTATTCAGAGATACTTTAATTTTTTGGGAAAAAATATTGAATTTTTTCATTGAAATATTCAATTTTGCAGAAAAAATAAAAAATTGGGAGGGGCTACATCCTGCCCTGGTGTTTCTACAGATTTCAAAATTTTGAAAGTTTCTTATTACTCAAATTATTTATATTTTGTGACTTTTTACTCAAACATACATTTTTGGTCCATATCTCCCAAATATTTCGAAAAAATAGTCTAATTTACATGTACATTAACCCTCAATAGCCTTGAATTCTACAAAAATATGTATGTACATAGTAGAATAATAAAAACAGATTCACTTTTTATGAGCGTCTGATGATATAAAAACGACATTAAAAAAATTGAGTTATTATTAATTATTGTTATTTTGTCAGAATGAACCAACAAACGAACGTTCATTCATAAAGTTATTACCATTATTAATATTATATATATATTTTTTTTTTATGTTCGATAAATCCAATTGCACTGATATATAAAATAAACTATTAAAAGCAAATGAGGACAAAAACAAAACAAAAATTAGTGTTCCTCACTCCATCAAAATACAGGGCAGTAATAACCGAGTGCATTGGCTCTCAATCTTTTTTTAGTATTAGTATTTTAGCTCACTTAATGGTGAGGTATCCATTTTTAAAACAGTAATGAAAAAACCCGAGATTACGACACTGATATTGTGAGTATTAGTAATGTAACGGATAATTAAACTATGACTCCGGGGTTTATTCTATTCTTTGCTCACGTCGTTGACATAAAATTATCACGCAACGTTCCCTCTTTTTAAAGTATATGATCAAAGTCAGAAAGGGTTTAGTCCGTGAGCGTACAATTGGTGGAAAACATTTTTGCCGAACGATATTTCGCTGACAGTCTTTTTGGGACATTTGGGAGAAAAATGATATTCAATTTAATTATGATTATACGATTGCGCCTTTTAATTCAATTTAAAATAATAGTATGATAAATAGGTGTTATTTATTGACTTTATATATCTATTAGGTTAATTAATAAGTCCTATTGTGCAAAAAAAAAAAAAATATATATATATATTATATTATTTAATGATCATTATATTAACGCAACACAGTAGAGTACTGTGCCAATGTAATTCGAATCCGTTACTTTCGTAGTACGGTAAATAAATTGAATAATAAACAAACACAACAGTAATTCGAATCGAAAAAGTGCTAATCCTTTCTCCGTTATCAATTAATTATTATGATATTATGCTTGTCTACAATCCATGAGTATTTTCCAATATAAATAATCTATCTTGTCACATCATAATTAATTAATAACAGATATGTTATTTGCAATTAATCCATTCAAGTTGCTGTCGTGTTTCTTGATTGTTTAATTTATTCAAAGTAATAACACGATAAAAATTCGAACAATATACTACTGTTTTGGGTTTATATAATAATCATTAATTAATAAAGAAATATTTTTCTGAAAAAGAACTTGAAATGATTTACCTTATAGGCAGAGCGTTAGTCCAATCAAGAAATCCTGAGCGCACTTCCATTCCTAGTCAGTTACTAATTTTGTGTGCGTGCTCCTGCTCGTTTTGTAAAGCAATGAGCGCGGCTCATTTTTCATTGAATATAGTACTGTGCAGAATACGATATTTTTAAATACCTGCAATTGAATTGTATAATATGAAATTCGAGTATATGAATACCACGCTCTCCATACAATTAATGATATCTATTGAAAAAAAAAGGAGAGGTTAAAAATTAAGACAAAGTACTTTCATATTGCGCAGTAATAAAGATTGAAGGTGCTAATGTCGGATAAAAACTTGATGTACGTCGCATAACCAATTTTTTTAAAACTTTACCAAATTTGAGATTATATTTTTTTTTAATCCATTTTTATTTTTGTTTAATTCATTACACTTTATTTGTAATTTTGAAAGTTATTCTGAAATGAACTATTTTATATCAAATAGTGCGATTAAAAGAAGCCACCGATTAAAAAAAAAAAAAAAGATTTAAAATTGATCTACAAAATATAAATAACATCAAATAGATTTCCCCAATTTAAGTAATAACAATCATCATTTATATAAATGATCGAAAATTCGAGCAATTTTTTCGCTCTGCTAAAATGGCAAGTGCGCTCCCGCTCTCGCTCGTTATTCAAAACAATGAGCACACTCCCGCTCTCACTCAAAAATTTAGAGCAGGACTCCAAAGAGCGGCGCTTACTAATGATTTGCTTATATGACACATATATAACATATGAACAATAACTATTTATTGTACTATATACAATAGTATATATCAATAATATTTTGAACGTCCTTTTTCGTGCAAATTTCCCAAATGGTCCTGTGGTGAAATGTCCGTTCAGCAAATTTTCCTTCGTCTAAAAGGTTCTCGGCCAATTGTCCTAGAGCTTGTATAGTTAATTCTTCCCAATTAGTGAATTATTATCCAATAGGTGATGGGAATTGCTTCAAAGAAGCAGAAACATCGAGAGTTGAAAACAAAATACAATTTTTTTTTGTTTTAGTGAGTTAACGCTGTGTGCTGTAATATTTCCAGATTCTTAACATATATCCTGTAAATTTTAGGGGTTCTAATTCAGTTCTTCAATCGAGCTGGAGATCAGATTCTTTCTTTAAAATTTATTACGAATTAAAAATAACTTTTTTTAAATTTAAAGTGATAAATAGCTAAAATTTATTATCATATTTGGCATTTATGTCAAATAAGAAAGAGTTCATTTAAAAATGAATTCTGAAAGTATATGTAATAATATATTTGTTAGTCCATTTTGACATCCAATTGTACACTATTTTCTTAATATTAATAAAAAAAGGTTTTCATTATTTTATAAATGGATTTTTAAGCCTCAAAATTGTCGACATCAACAATGCTGACGTCACATAAAACCACTCTATTATTTGTATGCACTTTATTTGTTGCTTGCCTACTGATTAGGTTACATTTGTTTTGATAATGAAATCCAAGTCAGCTGTGTCAACCCTCAAATAAATAAACAAACTTGTAGAAAAAAGTACACAAATGAGACTCTTATTATATCAAGTATTTGAATAGGATAATGTTACCTTTGTTTTGTACAGTAAATAGAGAGTTATTGTACCTACTCATAGAAAAAACATGACACGGTGTTTTGTCACTAACATATCAGCTGTCGATGTTTTAGTTTTTTCCTCTTAATTAGTGTTATGAATGTATGTAGATTGGCTGAAAAAGAATGAGATCTTACAAGAAGGCAGGGTCAAACAAAAAAAATATATGTTATCTACATAATAGGTGTTGTAAGTGTCAGTAGCTTGTTGTTTAAAAAAATGGGCATGCTGATACAAAATTTTATAGCTCCCTCTACATGAGGATCATACACATATATATCAATATCCTTAAAATAATGTTCTCATTCTGAAAAATGTAATATTTTGCCGTAGGACTGCACCACTCTCTGTCGTTTTGTTTACATAAGAAATATATATAAGAAAAAACCTTCAAAGGAGCTTTATTTGGGAAGGAGTGACTTGATTTTGGGAATCATTTTTTTTTCTTTTCTGAAATTAAAATAAAAAATTTCCGTAACTACATAATTTGGTTCTTTTTAAGAAAACAAAACTTTTAAAATAAATCCCTATAAATTTTTTCATCTTACCGACAAAATAAAAAGAAAAATTCCTTGATTTGGGGGTTATTGCTCCTCCAGCCCTCCCCCTGGAGAGCCCCATTTTCAACAATTATTGAATAATTCCATAACTGGGAATAATCAACTAACTACCACCTGATTTTAGACTTTTTTCGATTTATTTTTCTATGAAGATTTGTGTGAAAGAATACAGTAATGAACTATTTCTCTTCTAGAGTTTACTTGTTACTAGAAGGGATGCATAGATTAGCAATTTGACAGATTATTTATTAGTCATCCAGTAAGTACAAAATATTGTCAAAACAAGCCACGTAAATTAAAGTAATATATACTTATAATATTGTAAAATAAAATCGATACTATATATTCAAAAACATTAATTTGACTATCTTCTGTCCACAAACCATCTGATAACCCTTTTTGAGCTGCTTAGTTTATTATATAGATAAATTATTTTTGAATTATAATATTTCAATGCCTCCTTGATGATTTTGATATTTTCTTACATGCTTCCAAGCTACCTGAATGTTAATACATTGATAGTAAGCATGTGTAGGCAATATATGTTCATAGGCCCCTAAAATTTGATGGTCCTTCCTAAATATTAAGAACACGTCTGAATCAGCCACAAAAACGGTCCGATAGAAATACACTTTGCTTAGTGTTGTCAACTTTACAAATTCTCGTTAGATTTGATCAATAAATTACTGTCCTATAATAATTATTATTTATGGGGAATAAATTCACAATTTATCTATAAAGCCCCTATAGATGAAATAAAAGAACAATTAGGGATTTTCTCTTTTACATTATTCTTATTCAAGATTGTTAATATGCTGACGCATAACACACTCGTATAACTTCTTGCCGATAAATATAATAACTAATGGAGCAAGATGTTAAAATGAAGAAGCTAATAAAAAAGTTTTGATATTTTATACAGGTATTAATGTTCATTTAAGAACTACGACTCATTAATAGGTATACAATACAATACATGTTTAGCTCCGTTATGACTTATTGCAAACGTACTTTAATTACATATAGGTAAGTTATTATAATAAAGTAATGTCAGAATTACTGCAATTAATAGTCCATACACACTCCTCTTTTTGTATTTTGAATCATTCAATTAGTACTACCGAGTGAACCAAAATACCTTGTGTATTGCTGTGTTGGTCCTTATTTAGTACTGAAGACTGTGATCTCATCCACGTTAGTCTCATTCTATTAAAGTTCAGTCCTGCATATCAATCCTAAAAACTTAAAAAGTTCCGTCCTTGACGACGTCACTCGACTTTATTTATTCTTTTTTATATCAGTTCTAGTATGGACAGTTCTAAAGACTGACAGTCTTAAGGACCCATACTAAGGACTGATAAAACGGTCCTAGGACTGTATTGCAAAAAATCGAACATATAAGGACAGATAAAACAATAGCCTTTTGTATGTTTTAAATAAACAAAATATTCTTATTAACACTTTGGGTGTTTTGTAAATAACATTTAAGGTAGCTAATGGATAGTCACAATGAAAATATTATAAATTTGCATATTCAATTTTAAAGGGCCCATAGAAGGCTCAATATAATTTTTTTAAATTAAATAAAAAGATCCTAAACTATAGCTAAAGTTATTGGGCATCTTAACTGATCTCACAAATTTGATTATAGAACTTTTCATTGCCTCAAGCATGTTAAGATGTCAATCCTAAATTCCACTCTGAGTCCAACAAGGATTTACACTGATAATCAGAGGTATATAAGATATGTCCTTGAAAGTAGGAGCGGCTTTTTCGAGTTGTCAATCTGAACAGGGTTTTTTTATTTTATTTTGTAATGTTGTTATCATTTTTATTAGATTTTTGTGAAGTGAATAATATCTAGCTATAAAATAATAACTAATAAGTTTACTCATAAAGACGGAGAGTAACAATGAGTGGTTTCTTGGGAATTGGGACATATTTTATTCATCACTGCTTATATCTCTGTTACTCCGTCGTTCATGAACACACGCTCTTGTAATAATTTTATATTAATCAATTCTTTTTTCAACAATTATATTAAGTAACAGCTTGGGATAATAAAAAACAATCTTTAGATTGCCCACAATAAAAAAATCTCATACAATTTATGCAATTCTAAAAAATGAGGGTTGAGCAATTCCTATCAAATCATTAACTCAAAGTCCCTTTTAACCTAAGCTTTCAACATGTTCTTCCATACATCATAACGATATAAATGTATGCACAAAATATTTATATGTCCCTTTTGATATTCCTTCGCACAGGCAGCTATTTTTCTTTCTTATTTCATCGCAGAGACGTTTTACAATTATTCCTTTGAATAAATGTATAAATATATAAATGCAGTAATGAAATTGTTTTGAAGACAATAAGAAAGATTTTCAATTAGAGTAATGGCACTTAAATATATTACAATTCATTACATTCCCCGTCTATCAAAATATACAATATAAATACGTACATGTCTGTCTCAAATAAAATCATTTTCTCTATTTTGCAAATTTCTATATTAATATATATATTATATATATATATATATATATACTAGGTGTACTAAAAAGAAATCCATATCTTAAGTAATGTGTATCTTGCATTACATTATGGCTTAAAAAAAGATAAGATTCCGTAATAAAAAAACTTTTTTGCAGTTTGTCATGGTTTGACTCAGTATTGGTCGATTGCACGTCAAAAATGGACACCAGCAAATAGAAAAGTCGCCATATTTTACATTTTTTTTTGGAATATGGCGAAAGCACAAGCTCGTCGGCTTAAAATGTGAATAGTTTTTTATGTCCTCATACTATAACAAACAATCACGTATAATTTTCGCTTTGTATATTGCATCACACTCTGAAAGACCAATTGTCGAGAATGGCGATAAAAAATGCGAATGGTGGAGTCCAAATGGCATGTAATCACTGTTTTAATTGGCAAGGAGATAAACATTCATTGAAAAATTATTTTTACTTCACCATAATAGATTGAATTTTTGGAAAACTTCCTATAAATATATGTAATAAAGTAGCTTGAGAACATATTAATACAAAATTATTTATATGTCAATGACGTCATATGTGTAGAGGGCTTTTGCAAATATGGTTTGACCATTTTCCCAATTATTTAATAATATTTTATGGTTAAGAAGACTGCAACCAACTGATTTTGAGCCTATTTACCACTGCCAACAAAGGTGAAGTTTCTATTTTGGCCCAGTTTTTTGTTAGTCACCAGGATTATGGCAAAAGTAACAGATCGATTTTGATCAAACTTGGTAAAAAAGAATATATATGTTCAATTTCTCCGCAATTTTTTAATATTAAAAAAATTGAAACAGAAATAACTTTTTTAGAAGAATAAACAATCTTTTACAAATTTCAAAAATAACTTTACCCTAAATTACTTTTTCTTTGCATTTTTTAACTCTAACAATTTGAAGAATGTTAAGAGGAGAACCGATTAGCTGTCATAACTTTTAATAAATAAGCTGCAAGCAGCTGCGAGATAAAAGAAATAACTACAAGTCCCACTCCGTATCCTGCAGGGATATAAGCAGAAATTTCTCCGTTTTTGATCCGTAATTCTACCCTTAGTCCAACAGGGACCCACACGTATAACCAGTGCAAATCCGGTGATTTTTTTAAATTTTTTTTTGGCCTCCCCGTTTTTGTTTGTTTTAATTGGTTAACTGAAAAATAAACTTCTTTTTCTTAGTAGTTGCCATTATTATTTAATTCCTGAGAAGTGAATATCCTTTCTTAAATAAATTCAATTATATTCAAAACTGATTGAACATTTATGTGTGCTCATAAAAGACGGAACGTAACCCTAACGATTTGTTGCAGAGTTATAATTGTAAGTCCTTGTTGAACTTAGAGTGGTAATTCTAGCAAATGTCCTTGATATAGCCTTTTTTCCTTCCTCCCTTGTCACATCTGATTGTAGCTGATCTAATGAAACGTCATGAGCATTATTTTTTATCTTTTCCAAACATTCTTCAAATTGTAAGGTTTACCATGTTCATTTTCGTTTTATTTTTTCTAACATGCCTACTCTACACAATATTTTCATCACTACTTATAAACACAACTCGTGGTTGCATTTTAAACTTAGACGCTCAATCCTCAAGAATGAACAAATAATGATAAAAGCTTTAGAAAGAAAAAACACTCTTCAGGTTTCTCAAAAACAAAAATTGCCCGCAAAATTTGCTTAGGACTTACAACTCCAGTTATAAGGGTACAAAAAACATATATTAAAACAATATATTTATGAAATATATTTATTTGTATTATTAAGTTTGATGATGAATTTATAATTGCAGCTACTGAACTCCCCTCCGGCAATGAAAATATGTAATAACAAGAACTCTTCATACTTCATCATGATCAATTTTACTTTTTATCTCGCGATAGTTTGTTTCTTTGCAATATATGTTATAGGAGTGATATAATGTTATTTTCTTTTTTCAAGAGGGGGGGATAAAAAGGTAAAAGGTAGGAATGAGCAACAAACAGCGTTATCGGCGCCTTCGGACACTCATATAATGGGTTTGTTATGATTTGCAACTCAAATTTTCCCCTATTCTCTTCAAATGATGTGTTTGTTTTATTGATTTATCTTCTCATCTTTCTCTGTCTTAATATATTTCACTGATTGTTTGTTATTTGATTTCTGGGTTGTTTTTCAAAACCATATCAGTTTCTTCATCATTATTTCAGTTTTAAAAAAAGGAGAAGAGAGAGAAAAAAAATCTAAGATAGACAATTCCATTATATACTATTATTTTTATTCTTTCTCTCCTTCCAATCATTAATTGTACCTTATCAGTGTCAAACCATCTCATCTATGAATTACCAATGGAAAATATGCTTAAAATCATACAGTCAATGTATCTAGTAGAGCTGTCTGAATCCCGGCACTTAATGTTACCGGGATACTGATGTATTTAATACTAAAGCTACGAAGATCCATTTCAATCCATGTCCTGTCAATAGCTAACTTTACTGGCTCCGCACTTCCATAATGTTCGCCATATGACTTCATCTCAACATGTAGATTAATATCTATAGGATGGCCACATTGACTTCTACCAGTAAATGCTATTTTTAGTCAAGACCCTTTGTATCCTGTCCACCCTACTAATATACATGGAAAAATAGTTAAAAACAATACCTTTGATTGCAATGCCCTAAGCCTTTCCCAGTTAACACTAATCTTAAACACGTCTTATAAAATATACAAAGTGTTCTTAGAAAGAGAATTCGGAAAGTCCTTCCATTCACCAAGCTTCAAAAGGGTTTGCTGGAGAAAGATGCATAGAGGATGTGAATAAAACAATGATGGATTCGATAAAAAATAGAAAAAGAAAAGGAGTATAACATGGCTTGATGTCCATGGATTTAAAAAAAAGTCTTCGAAGCTAAGCTCAATTAGTTCTTGGTTTGACAATAATTATAGGAGGATGTTTACCTTTGCCATTCTAACATCTACACAAAGTACTCAAATAACATTTTTGTTTAATTAGAAGAGGTTGTCACCAGGGAGTTCCCTTGTCTTGCATCCTATTCATCTTTGCGATGGCACAACTAATCAGAAAAATTGACATTGCAGATTCGATAAGGGGAGTTCACCTTGTAAGTTTTCAGCACAAGGTCAAAGCTTTTGTGGAGGATTTAACTCTTTTGAATTCTGGGAAACTAGAAGTAGTTCAGAAATCTAATTTTGTCTTTGCAGTAGTATATTATCGAATGTTCAAACCTTGCCCTTGCAAAGAAAATTGTACTATTATAAAGACTAGCCGGTCTCCATCAGGTTGGACCCTACGGGCAGTAGTTTTATACTTGCCTTCACCAATATATGTATTAGCGATTTTTTATTTGAACCGATCTAGAACAAATTTTTTGATGGGACTGATTTAGACCAAACTTCTTAAAAGAACCAAATTACTCAATTCCTACAAAAATCATAAATGTCTAGGATTTCCAAAGCAAAATCTAACACTGATAGTTGGGCTCCCCGGATTTTAAGGCAAACCAATGCTACATAATAAAATACTTTTTTTCTTAATTAGATTACCACAGAGAGTTTCTCTTTCTTTCTCAATATTTACTTCATATTTCTCTTTTTTTTGTTGTTTTCATAGTCATTTAGGTAATTTCCATTTTTTAATATGTATTCAATATACGTACAAATGCCACAATTTTTACTATAATGTAGATGTTAACTGTTGTGTCAGTCGTTATTTATTCGGTACAGTCCAGGGTTAAGATCAGTCCTATTCGTTCAAGGACCAGTCCTTAGGATCTTGGGTCCTTCGGACTAACAGTACTAGAACTGATTAAAAAAGAAAAAATAAAGTTGAGTGACGTCATGAAGGACCTACATTTATTACTATAAGGACGGGCAGTCCTCATTCTTAAAAAGAGATTGACACAAAACTACGTCTCGATAACGATTAGGACCTATAGTTTTTCAATTGAATTTACTCTTGCTAATTCAGTGGACAGTAGAGTAATTTTTGCATCAAAATAATTTTTCTTGTTCGAAAATGTAGTCAATATAGTATTGTGTCAGTTCTTATTTAGGAATGGAGACTACAGTCCCATACATTTCATTAAAAGTCATGTCCGTTCCAGTCCAGCCTAGTCCTAAAAAATATAAAGTTCTGTCCTTATGACGTCAATGTCCTCTACTTTTTTAATAAGTTATTTATAAACAGTTCTTAGGACCGTTCCCAAAGACAGATAGAATCTTTCCTACTAGGACTAGACTGGACCAAATAAATATGGACCTACAAAACACTACTCACACAAATCAATAGTCGTTCTTTTGATGGTCAGTAGCAATTGAATACCTGTACTGTAACTATACAAGTAAAAAAATACCCAAAAATCCTTTTTGTGTCTCCCACCATAGTTTCGTAATCCTAGTTGGATCATAATACTGGTACCGGAACAGGTACAAAAATATTCATACCTTGACAATAATAGTAGGTAAATAGAAAGATAGACAAAATATGGCTCACATATTCAATTGTTCAAGGTTGCGTGTCTATAATAATTACAAGGATCATTAGTCCATGTTGGTAACACATCTACGTTGATCTTACTGATAAATTTGTCTGGTTTATTTACTGTGTGTATGTATGCATCATATGGAGACTCTTCCATATTTGGTTGCCACATAAATTGATCCTAATCATAATATCAATTTCCTTAGAACCAGTTTCTCCCTATTTCCCTCACAAACTAAATATTTGTACAATTAGTCTCTATAAGTATTACATTTCATTGTTATTGTCCGTAATTTGACTTAATGACGCATTTGTAGAGACCAAAATACTTGTTTGAATGATATTTTTACAAGAAGAAGGGGCACTTTAGATTCTATTATCTACAATTTGTTTAATCACATCTCTGCTTAAAAAAATAAAAACATTAGATACATTAGATAAAAATTTAAATGTGCAAAAAGTCTAATTAAAGACGGCGTAAATGCGTCATTGTGTTTCATAGTGCAAAATAATATGTGTGTCTACAAAGTGGGAGCCTAAAACTCTTAGTTACATCAATGAACTTTGAAAAATGTGATTTTTATGGAGTTAAGAAAAGAAAACTCATAAGCAATTTGTTGTAAGTTTGAACACACTATATTTGGATATTTTTTTTATTCAAATTGTCCTCCATCACAATCAATAACATTCAGTCATTTTTCTCCAAGACATCCCAAACTGTAAGGTCCAGAGGGTTTATGTCAGGACTGGAGGAGGACCACATGGAGGTAGACCAGAAGTATGTCATATTTTTGATTTATGAGTTTTGATCTTTTTGGGTGTCTGTGGCTGCTATGCATTTCTTGATGTTGTATGAAACAGGATAAAGATGCCAACGGCCTTCTTATCTCCTCACCGGTGCTGAGGAAATCACACACGCGTTTCCTTTATTTTTTTTCTCCAGCCAAAACTTGTTTATTATCTGTTGTGGCTTGGTTGCATAACGATACTACGTAATTAAAAGAATGGGGTTAAAATCGTAACTAAATCCTTCTGTCAGTACTAGGTCCCAACTCCATATACACAGTGCCGGTGTTAGGGGTTTACTTATAAGACGTTACTTTTTGAAAATAAGATACGACATTTTCACTTAAAAAAGGCCCCTTTGACAAATATATTAGTTCATTTTTAATATATTGACATTATTTTTGAAGGTAATGTTTATTTTTTAATGTCCTTATTGTATCCTTTTTCCTAGACTGTATTGATATTTAAAATGATTTCTAAAAGTTGTTTTCCCAGGAAAAAAAACATATTTTATTTTTTCATTACTCAATGGGAGGGGGGGCGTACTATCGATATTGGAATTATATTTTGTTAGATGCAAAGTGTATACCCAGGTTTTTATGAGTAAAACAGCCTGCAAAATTAACTCTATGGTAGTTTGAGGAGTCAATTTTCGATAATTTATTGTTCAATATAAAAACCTTGATATAAAAAATTAATTTTAACACTTATTACATATTTATAGATAACTTATTTCAGTATCACAAATATTTTTATTTATTCTTATCAATAAGAATATTCCACGAAGCCACAATTAATAACTCCTTCTACCATTTAACTTCTTAGGTCTTTAATTATCGTGATTAATTGATAATGACATATATTCTTTCAATTTGTATATTCAGTTATGTTTAAATCAGCTAAGAGTGATCAGACTATATAAAAAATTTATATTATGAAAATATTTAATCCAGGAAAATGGAAGGGTGAATATATGAATAAGTCTAAATAAAATAACATTAACATAATTGAACATTTTTTTACAAAGTTTATTAAATAGAAGTTCCTATAAGGAGTCAAAAACTACATGTCTTAGTCAACCATGAGGTAAATGAGTAGGGATGTCAATATTGACTAAATTGAAGTGAGTGTAATTAAAAAAGGAAGAGCAACGGAGCTCAAAGGACAACGTGCTCAGTATCAATTTTTCTCTTGAATTCAATGTGCGTTGGTTCGATACTCAGTCGCTCCTAGATAAATAAATAAACTGATTGTATGTAAATGAACTTTAAAGACAATTCCCAGGTCAGATGGATTAATTGTAATACTACAAATTTAGGCTAATAGAAATACAAGGTAATGCCATTAAGTAATTGGACTTGCAAGAATTGTCAATTTGATGTACCATACCGACTGCTGGGCAATACAGATAGATTTTGACGTCATACAGTATAAAAAGCGGTACTCAAAAAGTAACAGTCAAGGAAGGCCATATTTGGCAACTCTTTCTAACAGTTATACTCTATAATTAATCAGTACAACTCCATCCAACCAATTAAAAGAACCTTAACAGAAAAATAAATTCTTCGAAATTATGCATCGCTACTTTGAAAATTCTAACGTATTAGCAAGGAAGGAGCACTACCATTTATGAAATTCTCTCAAGCGTGGTGTTTACACTCACCAAAATTTCTACAATATTCTCACCCAGTCTCATTCGATACAGAGTTAAACAAAATGAATTTTCCTAAAATTAGTTTTTGCATGACCTTGACAAGACGAAACAATTTTCTTTAAATTCTTTGTTAGAATAAAACAAAACTTTTCTATTCTTAGCGAAATATAGCCCAGACTAAATTGACGAAGACGGGACAAAATAGACAAAAAAGGATAGGACCTAATGGAACTTGGGTTATTTCCATTAAGTCAATAAAACTTTTGCCTTTTGTATGGACTAATAAAAATAAACAAGACAAAATTTGGGGAAGACAAAATAAAGATGAAACGAAATAGGACGAAACAAAAACTAGACATAATTTGACCGAACTAAACGAGACGAAATGTCACGACCAGAAGGTAAAAGTTAGAATTCATGAATAAAAATGTGAAGAAACGGGAAAAACTCGAAATAAAGACTAAGTATGACAAGACGGAAATTAAATGTGACAAAATGGAAGGTACCCACAGAAAAGAGTTGACAAATTGCTCGCAATATTAACACTGATTGGACATGAGTACATAATTGTATGCAAAAATTTTTACAAATTTTAGATGCTGTCTGACAATAGTTATCCTTGAATTAATATTTCTACATTCTGAAGATTGACGGACTCTTTATATGATTTTCTTTTTGTATTGCCCCTCAAGGCTTATACGAATTGATACGTAGGATTCCAACCGAATCCTTAAAAATATTATTGTATATCTTTGTAAGCATTGCCATGTAAAATAAACAATATCGTGTTATTTTCAGCAAGTGTCATCTTAGTAATATGAATTTGGACGAGCTTCTTTACAACGAGTTTAATTTCGATAATATTTTTATCTAATAAGCATTACAAGATGAATGACGTCGTTGTTATAAGTCATTAATCCCCATAGTGGTATTTAAAATCAAATGGGAGAAGTCTAGCAGGACACTCTGGTCAGATTTCGTGACATATTCGTAAGTTTCTTTGAAGTGAATTATTTAAAAAATAATCATTTAGTATGATGGTGTTTAAACACTTCGATTGATGAGTAATTGTTTGGTAGGATCTGAAAAAGATCTTTAATCGTACTAATGGATTAATTGGCCATTTTTTTAATGTAATAATGACGTCATATATCTTGTTATACATATTAGATGAAAATTTTGCTTAAATAAACCTCTCTGAAAAAAAGTTTGCTCTAACAATTTCTTGCTGAAATGAACTTAGTTAAGATAACAATCGCTGAAAATAAGCTCGCTCAAATGAATGTTTTATATTACGTAGGTAGTTTACAAAATAATGTTGAGGGTCGGTCAAATTTTTTTTTTTTTTCATTTTGGTCTTGAGAGATTTTTTCTGGAGGGAATTTTATTTCTATTTTTGTCTTATATATTATCTTATTGTATCAAATTTTTTATGGTCTCAATCTATGGACCAATTTTCTCCCTATCAAAGGGATTTATTAGTTCTACAAATATGATTTATTGCGTCATCAACAGTTCATGAATAGAATGGTTTAGACCGTATTTTTTGAAGACCAGTCATGACTAATCTTCTTTAACGATTAAATTAATTCAGTTTACAAAAATCATAAAGGTGTAGGATTTTCAAACCGATACTTAATACTAGTATTTAGAACATGACGGAGTTTGAATCCATTTTTTGTATTGCGAATAGACAAGATTTATTACTCTAGGTACATATTATTATGTAATCTCCTCATCCATTGAACATGGTTTATAATTAAAAAACATTATCTTTAAGATCAACGGATTTCACTTTTTTTTATTTTACTTTTAGAATTATTAATTCTCTTTTCCTCCTCTCATCAATATATATATATATATTGTGGGTAAAAAGATTCAATTGCAAATACTTAACAGAGAAGAAAAGGTAAAGACGAGTCGTCTATCTCTCTTCATAATAATACATATATAAATTGCACTCGATTAATGATAATTAAGATACCTAACATAGCTACATAGATAGATCGATAGATATAAAGTCCTATATTGTTAAAGAGAAGTGAAAGTATTTAACTCTCTGTTTGTGGTTGTTCCTTGTTGGTTTTCTTCAACATGAATAAATAAATAATTATAACCCTAATCCTATGAATGTATGGATGTACCTACATATATACTGGGTGTTGCAGATAAATTTTCACAAACTTTAAAGCCTTCCAAATCTTTAACCATAAATATTTTATACTGGATTTGTAACACCACAGAATTGGTGTATACCAAATTCAATTAACAATTATTACGTCAAAAATAAATAAAAAAATATTCACAGAGCATATACAAACCCTGTGGCAACTTAGGGGGAAGGAGAATCCGTCTGGAACACGATGTTACCTAACTAACACAAAAATGCCCTAATATTTTGTCGATTTCTCCCATGTCCCATTTCCTTGTTGCTCTCTTGTCGTATATTTATATATTGGCCATTTTATTATTTTTAGGAAGGCATTTTGGTTATGGTATCAAATATATAGCTACAACTTTAATGAAATATTACTCAGCAATATTATAATGAAGTATGGAATAAAATAATGTGTAGGATATTAATATTATACATATTGATATGATGGATTTATTTGGCTAACTACTAACTAATTTTGGACATTTTTCCTATTGGAAGAGAGGTTGTGCAAAAAATAAAGGCAACGACGTGTAAAACCACGCCTATCCTCTTTAGGGAAAGAGGGGCTCAACTTAAAACCAAATAGGCATGGTACAAAAATTTAAAAAAAATAGAATGTATTCTGAAAAAATATAATTAAATGAAATTTGTAAAAAGTTATAACTAAAAACTATTTAAGAACCGTAATCTATGATTTTGTTTTTATTAATAATAAAAATATTAAAAATGAGGGATTTTATGGTTGTCTTACAATACGAGAGAGGGTGCAGATTTCGTCTTAAAGCTTTGTATTAAAAAAAACTATTTTTCTGACCCGTAAGTACTAGTAATTGCTTATTAAATTTCAATGTTCCACTTCAAGTAGGTTTTTATCTGAAAGACATTAAAGTTTATGCATATTTAACTGCAGCACTCTGTATGAATGTACATATATAGGTAAATACTCGTACAATCAATTATGCATGTTTTTAAAGGAAATCCTTTTGCATAGATGCATTATACATACTTAAATGAATGTATCATTAATATGAGTATGTATTAAATCCATCTCTGCAGCCTTTTTATCGATGTAAGGGTATATAATGATTAAAAGCTAGAAATCCATTGGTGTAGTAGATCAATAAAAATGATTAATTTATATACCTTCCTTTTTATAAATAGTGATGCTAATTTGTTTTAAATTGGCAACCTTAAGAGTGAATTTTGTTTTCACTATCCGTAATTCGAAAAAAGTTAAAAATTAAACTGCTCTAGCGTACAGTATATCTAAAGTTATTCCGTATATATCATGTGAAAATATTACTTAATATGCCGTGAACAAATATCTATTGTTAAATACTGTTTTGATTACTCATTGTTTCTAGTGATTTTATACATAGTTGATTATATCCTTGATTCAATCCATGGTTTCATTATTTTAAAAAATAGTTACTTTGTTATACTTCAACAATATTATTTTGATCTCAAAATATGTACTTCAAGTTCCACAGCCCTTATATCTGATTTATTAAGTCAATTATGTAGCAGCGCCGTAAATGAGGTATGAACGGGGGTGTACAAAACTTGTCCGAGAGCCGGAGCGGATTTTTTAGTTAGCAATCTGAAAGGCTTTTTTTATTGTTCTAAACAGTTATTATTATTATTTTATTCTAGAGGAAGGAACATCTTATTATAAAGTTATCACTAGTACAGTAACTGTGTATTGTGTAGGTCGCCTGTTTTTTGTTTTTTTGTTTTTTCGGTAATTGAAGAATGAATTTTCTTATCCACAGCTGTAATCTTTATTATTTAATTCCTGAGTATTGAACTTCATTTTAAACTACATACAATTATATACAAAAACGGATTGAGCATTTGTGTGTGCTTATAAACAACGGTGTATGTAACCTTCATTATTTGATGTGGAGTTATAATCCTTGTTAATCTCCGAATAAAATTGAGGATCATCATTATTACCTATGTCATTGTTAATTTTCTCCCCCCTTGTCAAAGCTACTTATAGGTTACTATAGAAAACTATTTAAGTGCTCAAGTTGAGAAAATACAGGTATAAAAATACAATCTCAAGTAGGCTTTTGCTGTTGATATTTTATGAAGTTTGAAGTTTTTAATATCAAAAGTTCGCTAACGGAGGGTTACTATGTGTAATAAGGGTTCAATCAGTCTAAGTAGAAGTTGTATATGACGAGTGATTTGTCTAGAAAAGTATTTATTAAACTTCGAAGATATTCAAGCCACAAATGTATTACATATAATTGTAAAAAGAAGTATAAAAAAAAATTAATAAATCATATAATTCTATTTCAGCAGTCATTTGCCTAATTTTAGAACTACACTCCACACGTGTATAAAAAAGATTGTCCATTCCTTGATTTCTTTGTCAGGGGTATTATTGCCCACAAATTAAATGATTGCCATTCTCAATCTGCATGGATAAAAGTAATAAAAAAATAATAGTGCTAGACAGACAGACATAATAAATCATAGCTGTATTATATCTAATACAAAACGAAGTTGAAATCTCTTTGCCAGGTTTTTTCTTCTATTTATATATGATGTAGTTACATTGATCAACATCAGCATTGAAGAAATATTTTTTTAATAGCATCTCTTACCAGTACTGAGTGTGTAGGTAAGTGAAAACTGGACACGTAGAAAAACTTTGCGCCTATGTTGACACATGTGTTGCTGTTTCTAATCTTTTATGTAGCCTCCCTGGCCTCAATGCGCCGCAAGGACCTCTGAAAGGTGGTAATAGAATAATTGGGACTCATGCAGCTCTAATGCTCAACAATTGAAGCCTTGAGGGCATTAATATTTGGTGCTCTTGTCCAACAGGCCCAGGCTTTTACATGCAGCCAGAAGAAAAAACTGACCGGGTTGGCATCTGGCTGTTATGAAAACCACATTGTTTTCGATCAGAACAGAATACTTGTCTTTAAGAAGGACTGAGCAACCTTTGCTGTGTACTGGAGGACCAAATTGTTGAAATATCACTTTCCCATCCAGTTCTTAGCTAATATCGTTGATCTTGTATTCTGTTTTGAATCAGATGAGTGGTATCCCCAGTCCATTGCATGAAGAAATTATCAACTCATCCCTAGATTTGAGATTTTTGAGCGATTGTTTTGGACAAAACAAGCATAAAATGTACACAAAAATATTGAATAATGATCAACCGAAATATCAAAATAAAGCAATTTATTTTGAAAGAAAAATGCAGTTTTATAAGGACAATTTAAATAAATTAGTCTTTTTTTACAAATTGAGATTTTAGAAATATTTTCTTCTGTTAATTTTTGTATTCGATCAGTATAGGAAGTTTTAAGCATACGGAAAGATCGTTCATCGTCCACATTTGTAGTTGTAGCATATTTGAAGATAGAGTGATTATCAAGAGTCTTGTTAGATGCTGACCTATCATCATCGCCACCTTTGATTATACGTTCAACTTTTTGCATAAATGGAAGATCAGGATTTCGCAATATGGCACCAAAGTATTTATCATTTGTTGAAGATTCAAAGGAGACTATTCAACAGTCATTTTTGACTCAAATTTCTTCTTCCTCTAATTGGTGTTGTTTGAATTTGAATCCCTCACATATCTTATCATATAATTATAACGATCGTACTCATATTTTTAGCTCCAAAATAAGAGCCAAATAAAGGGTGGTTTTTGTAGATGAAAAATATAATAAAAAGTTATTGCTTTATCTACCTAGAACCTAAATTTCTTTATTTATTTCTTACTCATTCAGATATATTCATTTTTTACAACATACACAATGATTTAGTTTTTTTCCCTCTGAACTAAAAATAAATATATTACTATGTACAGTCATTATTTTCTGTGGCAAAATTTAATTCCTACTATACCAACTCTAACTGTATTGCAAAGAAAAAATATATTATAAACATTAGGGTAATGACTTTTTTTACAGTCTATTATTCCTGAATTGTTATTGAATTAGTAGGAATAAAATTATATTTTGCAAGTACTAAAGCTAAAACCGTTACTCATAAAATGATTTCAAGATTCTGATTAATGCAACATATGGTTTTAGATATACATAACACAATATAATTATTTTGATAAAAACTTAATAATCAAATATATACAAAGTATAATCCAAATCCTTACACCTGAGTTCATTATTGTTCACATTGGATTATACGATAAAGCGTTGTAAAGGTGTGGGATGAAATTTGCTGTACACATTTTCACAATCTAAAAAAGAAAAAAACGTGTCATTTCTGTTGCGAATTGTGACTGCTGATGAAAAATTGATCAGTTACGTCAATTTCAGTGACAGAGGTTGTAGTCGAATACCTACGAAGTGGCCCAGACCGTCGCCAAGCTAGGATTGACTGTCAAGAAGGAGGTGCTGTGTGTTTGGTTAGATTGGCAGGGAATAATTTACGATGAGCTGTTCCTCCCTGTACAAACGCTCAATTTTGCCATCTACTGTGAGCAACTTGACTGTTTGAAGCTGACAACGGAACAGAAGCTGCCAGAATTGCTAGATAGGATAGAAATCGTGCTTCATTATGACTATGACCGGCCACACACATCTTTGCTGACGCGTCAGAAACTCAGTGGGCTCAGATAGGAAGTTTTTATGCATTCATTCTACCTGACCTGGCACTAAGTGACTACTATCTGTTCTACTCTATGGTCAACTCCATTGAATTATTGTAACACTTTTTATAAAACATTGAAATGAATTAGCCATTTTTTTTGTTTTGTTTTGTTTATGTGTCGTCCTATTTTCTTTGAAATCATGATAAAGAGCTTATGCACTGTTTTAAGAAGATCATTTATTTACTTTAACTTTATTAAAGAAAATTAAGGTCACTTTATGAAACGTCATTTAAAAAAAAATATTTGTCCTCTCCCCCTCACCAACACAAATTTGGGGATTGGTGTCAAATTGTGGGACTTTTTTCAAAATAAGTACATACAATTGTTTACAATCTGAACAGTATATTTTTATGTTCTATAGCTGTTATGATAATTCTTTCATTCTTGAGGAATGAACATTTTTATATAAAGGGTAACCGTGAGGAGTTTGTGGCCTAAATCCCACTGCTGTTTGCAGTTAATCCAATAAAACATCATGACAGCTAATCTGCTCACATCTTGAGCATTCTTCAAATTGACATGAAAAAATTATCATTTGGAACTGAAAGAGCATGAGTTCAATTCGTTGTCACTCCTAGTGAATCATTATTCAATATATAGGTTTGGATTATGAATTATGGATAGAGTTGTAAAATCTAAGCGGCTGTCATCTCAAACATTATTCAAATTGTAAGGGTAACCATTTTTTCTTTACATATTAAAATATAGGGCCTATTATCCTTTCAAATAGTTATAAAATATATAATTCACTAGGTTGACTCTAAAAAGGATTCACTCCAATTGATTTTACATACTTTTTAATAGCAATGTTAGATATACGACACAAAAAAAAAAAAATCAGTGAAAATTTCAATTTTGTTTTATTAAGGATTTTCAATCGAATATTGAATTTTCGTATAAAATAAAAATTTGTCTGGAAATTTGTATGCATATAATTTTGACATCTTAAGAATGATTATGTGTAATTTTTTCTTGTTTCATCAATTTTCAAGAAAAAATGCCACAAAGATATGCATTTTGGACATATAATTGAATAACCGTAACGCTACAAAATATAGTAATTTAATTTTTGGGAATATTTTATTAAACATTTTTTTGAAATATTTGTTATTGACTATTATTTTTTAGAAAAAATTATTTTTTATAACTTTTTTTGTTTTGCAAGTACGAAAAAAATCTCGTTAGTTTTATACTTTCATTATATTACCAATAAATTCTATGAACTATTTTTGTTTTTCAAAATTAGTGCAATACATTTTCCTGCAATGTTCTTTGCTAATTTCAATTTTGTTATTTGTTGTCAAAAAAAAAAAAAATAGACTTCCCTTTTTGGCCAAATTTTTTTGTGCATGTATGTTCCATGTTATTTGAAATTTTATATATATATTTTTTTCAAATTCATAATAATACACATTATATGTAGGATCTATATTATAATGTCTAAACATCAACACTTTCGATGTTATTTCCCAATCCCTCCTTGGCCCGATGGTACGGGCATATGGTATTACTTTCATGACTCGTTATCATATTGAGCCATTGATTCCCTTTCAAAGAAATCAAAATAAATCCATAAAAAATGAGACTAAACGTTTATATCCATTACGAAACAGGTATACTAATATATTATGTTTCATTATTATCATACAATTAATCATTAATGCACACCTACGACCAAAGCCCAAATTTTTCTTCGTTTTTAATAACAATAAAATAACATCAAAAAATAGCAAAGGAAAATAATCAACGACTAAGATGCTAATAAAATCAAATGTAAAATAAATATACATTTTATGACTTTAAATCTTTATTAGATCTATTTAATATCAAAGTTATTTTAGGCCCGTTTGGGAGTACATTTGTGATTCACCAAGTCCTATACTATGTACACCTACATGGTGGTTGGATCTCTCAGTGCCTCATAAATCACTGATCCCTGCTAGATAGATGAGCATGAATTAGCTGTTATAATCACTTCAAATATACCTTATTATGATATAATAAATCTTAAACGACTCGAATTAGAAAAATATGCACATTTATATGGAAAGTCACTGATAAATATTAATTACTTGTGGAGTTTTTTATAATTTTTGATACAAAAATTCAATAAATAATTTTTTTTTCTAAAAAAATTGAAAAATTTATTAAAAATATTAAATTTTGTGTAAAAGACATTTCAAATTCTCAATTTTGTCAAAAAACATTGCAAATATTCAATTTTTTCAGAAAAAAGTATTTCAAAAATCTAACTGTTCACAAAAAGTTAATTTTTTTTGAAAAAACTTCGAAAAATAACCAATAAATATTAAATTTAAAAAAAAAATTCATAGTTATTTATAGAAAATTAAATTCTTTAGAAAATAATGTGAAAAATTATATTGTATACCAAATAATAAGTTTTCTAGTAAAAAGCAAAAATTCTTTAATGTGGGGGGGGGGCACCAGCCCCTCCAGCCATTCCCTGCGGATGCCTATACTATATTTATATTTAATAATATTATGATTAAGGAAAGACTTGTATTATTTTTCTAAAAGACAATGCCACTCTCAGCCACTTTGTTTACAAACCAATATAGGTAAACAGAGCTTATACCCTGTTGCCAAGTTCTATTGTATATTTATCTTTTTTAGCCATTCTTTCCGTGCAAGGAAAGTTCTTGGAGAATTACTAAAATTTTCTGACTGAATTTTACTTCACTATATAAACATCGATTAATTAATTATTTTCAAAAGGATCCATCATTGTAATGGAGAAAAAAATAGGTATAAAAAATTTCGTTAGAGAATGTTGCAAACCTACTTACAGGAACTACCCTCTAACGATCGATGCAATTTAAACTTTTAACGTAAATATATATTTTACCATTTTTGTAAAAGGGGTTTCCTTATAATATTTTTAATGGATATATCTGTATTGATCATCAATTTGAGAACTTTGTAACTTCAATCTCATCTATTTTTCAATAAAAATACTTTTGATTTTTTCAAATATAAACATCATATTTAAGAGAGCTTGGATTCAATATTTTGCATTTAGTCTTCATGAAATTAATGAACCTTTTTTAAGATGTGCAGTCTTCAACTTTAGTCATTGTTAAAACAAAATTTAAAACTTTATAACCAATGCTGAATTTGTAAATTAACAAATACATTATTATTTTATAAAGAGGTTTTATTAGCCTCAGTTAAAATCAGTTTTATTAAATCAGTTATCATTATTCTTTCCTCAATAAAAACTTTTTTTTGTCAAAATCCATTGTCAATGATAATGCAATACTCAGTTTTTATTTTTTTAATAATCTATAACAGCCAAAAAGTAAATAAAAAAGATTAATTTATCTTTAATAAATTCTTTGATTGTAAAATTCAACAATTTGTTTAAAAAAAAAAAATCGTATTATATTTACTTTGTGGAATCAACATAAAAAGTTTAGCTCTTATTTTTTGAAAGTTTGTATTAATTAGCAAATTTGTATACAGAAAATATTTTGTATTCACATATGTTTTTTTTGTAAATAAATATTCTCGTTCGAAAGATTTTTTACCTTAATTGGCCGCCAAGTCAAATTTTAATATCTTGTATCAATACTACCATTTTTTTATTTTGATGGTAGATAATGATCCTACTTTTAGTTTATTTAGCTATAAAGTATATATACAGGATGATTACCAAAAACTTGGAGTATCATGACTAAATAACGATAATTGTGATTTTAGGGAATCAAGACAAGACAATTAAGACAATTATTGTGATATGTTTAAATACTATGTTTTTGATAAACTATATATTCAACATGTCCTCCTTCACAAATAGCGTTTAATGTTAACGGTTTCGCCTGGTCTTAGCTGCTTATAGTTTTTGTTGGGTCTTCACGTTCTTCTGAATACCACTTTTGACATTTTTAAAACACTCAAATCACTGTGATCTACCAAGAGCATCCTCACCGTAACCTTCTACAACCATTCAATACGATTCTGCAGCAGTTTTTTTTTTCAAACGATAATAGATAATCAATGCTGTCCGCAAATTATAGTTATCAGGAACAAACTTCTACAACAAGATTGACGGCTATTTTCATCTATTTACACATATTGTAAATTCTAACCCGTAGTTTGTAAATGAAGTTTTCATACGGGGGTAACTTAGTAAAAACCTATTGTTTGACTTATCATACAACAGTAAATGAAACTTTTTCTTCATTTTTTTTTTAATGCAAACCCTTTCTTGAGTACATATTTACATTGTATAAACGTAATCAACATTGCATTTCCCATGATCAATGTTTTTATTATCTCTGAGCAATTCCATTTTGCTTAACCTCAAAACAATTTGAATTATTTACTCCCTGAGGAAATTTTCAAAATATTTATTTAAGAATTGTGAAATGGGAACTCGAGTCAAATGTGCATTGCATTCAGTATTAAGCCCTTCACTATTTGTATTGCATTGTTTAATTTAAAAAAAATATATAATAGGTATAGGTACCATTGCAATATATGACTCTACATGGCTTTTACAAGAGTAAATGATTTTATTACATAAATAAATATAATTAAACTTACGTTGGGACAGTAAATCCAAAGCATTTTTTAGCAGGCGAGTTTTTTATTGTAGGTAACAGTGTTTTTATTTTGGCGATAAAATATAAATATAACTTGTAACTTGGATTGTTTCTCCTCATGAATCATAATAAATAACGCCGAAGATTGATTGGGATGTTATATCAAAGATATATTTTACTTCAGAACTTAAATGACTCCCGCATCCTTTTGAAAGTGCGTGCTATTTAATTAGTCACATTCAATACATACAAGTAAAGCGAAGGTAAGACTATTCAGTGTATTCAGTTATCCATTAATTTTATTTATAACTCACTCATTATAATTGAAGACTCAAAAACAAGTCGTAGTTAAATGTTATTCCATTGGGACTTCAAACTCCACTTTTTGCACTAGAAAAAGTAAAATTTGCAGATTTGACTATGACTCAATGTGAAAGACTCGTAACTTGACTAGAATTCGTCGTTAGATAGCAAAATTACGATTTTTGTAAGGTTGAAGGCTTGAAACTCCCTTCCTCACGTAACCAAAAACTCACAATTTCATTTTTTCTCACATTTTGAGATATAAAACTTTATTTTTCAGACTACATTCGAACTTATTTCTCAATAATTGAGACTCTAATAGTGGTAGTAAAAATTACTTGGAATGTTAATTTTTTTTTTTTCCGTAACCAAAATTTATTTGAATGATTTTGAAATACTGGAAACATATTACATAGTGCTACGATGGAATAATAAAAATCATATAAAATACAAAAAAATACTTCTTAAAATATTCCAAACCTATGCTTAATTGTATTTAAAATGTTAATATAGTTTCTTAAAATATTTATCACGCCACCGTCAAGCTTAGAGCTGGATGCTCTCATTGGGTATATACAGAATGGAATTTTCATGATTATACATGATGATATATTTTATCATTCGAAGCTAGTGTGAAAAAATCCTTTCTGCTGACTGAGTCTCCGAAGCGTTCCTTTACCAGCTCTCCAAGAGTAGAGTCAACAAGTTTTAAAACTGGAATCTCCCACCGAAGGTGTGAAGCAGTCTATCTTTCTTAATTGCAGAAATAGAAAATAGGGGCATCGATAGGTATCCTAATACCTCCAATGTTCCTGTCACTACTCGATACGCAAACCATTTCTCAGATGGAGTAAGGAGGTGATTTGCTTAGCTCATACCAGCCTGAGGAGCGGAGACATCAATGCTCCTGCGATTTAATGACGACTTTAATAGTTTTACCCTTTCCAGATAGTTAATGAAGATTATTCCTTGTTAATCCAAAAGACAGTCGCCATAATCTTTCAAGCCGATTCCTCGATTCAAGCGAATACAAAACAGAAAGAAATATACCGATCTGGCTAAAAGAGGGGTGTGTTCTTTCAAAATATGCTGCTAACTAAACATAACCTTGATACTTGCTAATAGTGCTATCTCTCGAACTTTGCATGGGCTTTTTGAGCCCCCCCCCCATTCCACTCTATTTTGTTGTCAGCAGTTCTTCGGTTTTTATACTCTCTATTAGGATTCTCAAAGTTGATTGGTTGAATTTTGATTTGGTCTTATTAAGCGGTGAACAATTATTTACAATTATGGAAAAGTAATTCCATTGTGGGGAAAAGTTGAATAACTATCATTTCATTTAAGGCTTTTTCTGTTTATTTTTGATTAAAAGGTTCCATGATACAATAAAGATATCTACATAGAATATGTGTAGTTTTTATGCCAAAATAAGTTTTTACAGGAATATCAACAGTATAGCATAAAGCTGTAGAAAGGTAATAGTGACAGACATCCCAAAAGTAATGACTTGGTTATGGATAAATCCATGATCAATGTTGTATATGTATGATTTTAAATCCTATGCATTTTTTAGTGCAACAGTTTTTTGGTTGATGCAACTTGAAGAGTGTTTTTTTTTTAATCTTCTGAAGTTGAATAAAATATCTTAATAAAACTATTGAATGTGCTTATCATTTTCATTAATGATTTTTTTTTGGGAAGCTGTTGGACTCTGAGTATAATTAAGGACCCATATGGGAGCAATTCCTGCCTAAATATTTGCTATATATGGAGTGGAATTTATTTTTAACTTCTTCTTCTCATAGTATCTTGCGGTAAATCTAATAAAACTTCATGACAGATAAGCCGCACTTCTCAAAAGCATTCCACAAATTGTTAGGTTTACCATATACAGCAGAACCTTAGTCATTGACTCTAAATAACCCTAAACAAAATGATTAAGGGAGTGGATCTCTGGATTCGATGGAGACCATATCGATTTTTCTCAAAAATGAATTCTTTCTTTGAGCATTTTCTGAAATTTTTGATAAGTTTGAAATAGAGCTCCTTTGCTGGAAAATGATTTTCTTGTTATCTGTAGATTGTTCTTTAAGCCAAAGAAAAAAAGACAAGAAGTTAAATTTTTAATCTGTATCCCATTTTCTCTCGTCACTAAGTACAATACAGAGCTTTTACGTACAAATTTCAATAATTTATCAGACTTGTCTACATTTTTGAGTTGTATGGTTTTTCAAATTTTCGGACAGTAATGAAGCTTAAAAGGTTTCATACCCTCGTCATTTTGGACCTACCTATAAAACATGGATGGCTTCGAAATTCCGATTTTTGGAGAAATTTTGGTCATCAATCGTTGACAGTTCTGATAACCTTTTCGATGTTCATCTTTGTCCTTGTTTACCATGGAGTGCTACTGCTTGCCTTGTATTCAAGGCTACCTGTCTTATAAATCTTTCGGATCCTAAACAAAAGTGGGTACCTTATGTGGGGTTTGCAATGTCTCTGAAGGGTTAATGAGAATAGTTATTCAGTAAAACTTGACAATAATTAATTGAAGAACACAAATTTTTTTTTTGAGAAAAAAACATTATAGGTTGTTTTTGTGTTGACGGACCATATTTATTAAAATATGTTATAAAACATAAAAATATATCAAAAACTGTTAAAAACTTGATAAATTATTCTACAAACATAATTTCTTCCCCCCCCAAAAAAAAGTATTTATTCTCTATGTATAAGGTGAGGTTTAGTTTGCTTATTTTTGCAACTCATTACTCTCGGCAATTTCTAAAGACACTATTATTTATCATCAAGGTTCTTTAATTATTCATTTAAATTGGTGCAAAATAACCGTTTAAGAAAATAAAAGAGTATAACATAATTGAGAGTTTAATTCATTTAAAACTTTAGTAGCATGACTAATTACTTCAACCAACGAAGTTGAACTGAGGTTATAATTTTGCCTTGCCTTGTTTGTTCGGAGGATTATGAAAAAAATTATGGTCTGATTTTGTAAAACTTTTGATGAAGGTTATATAGGATGTCCACGATAAATTGGAACTACTTTAAACTTCATCCAGATCCATAATGTGAATATTCCGGGTGAAATCATACTAATATAAAAGGTTGCGTGAACAATACACTATAACTTCCACCACAATTGTTTTGACAACAAACAATAGTCATGATGGAACAAGCAAGGAGAGACGCCATCCTCGAATTGGCTCGCGCGGGACACAAGCCTTCTGCTATCCACAAACTTCTTAACTACCCCAAGACCACGGTGTACCGGGTCTTCAATGCCTAGGAGGTTGAGGGGAAGGTCTGCTGCCAGACCCACATCATGAGAAGTGACCGAATCCGCACTCCCCGATTCCTTGAAGGCCTCCGGAAGTCCATCAAGGCTTCGCCAGGGACTTCCTTGTCCAGGTTGTCCAAGAACCGTGGAGTGAGCAAGCAGCAGGTCTCCAAGGCTGTGAATGAGGACCTCGGGTACAGGTCATACCGAATGGCAAAACAACACATCCTCACGGCATCCATGAAGACCACCAGGCTCACCAAGGGTAAACGTCTCCTCAATGACCTGAAGAGTCATGGAGGAAGAATCATCTTCTTCTCCGACGAGAAGAACTGGACTGTCCATAGAAGCTACCATGTCCAGAATGACAGGGGACTTGCCAAGGAGAGAGAAGAGGTACCTGCAGTCTTCACCACAAAGTTCCCGGGCTCCATTACGAGGGAGTGAAATGCTGTCGATTCCGCGGAAGTCATCAGGGCATGCAAATCCTTAAGGGGCAGGATGGAGAAGATGGTGGCTGCTGAGGGAGGACATGTTGAATAAATTTATTGTTTAATATCATGTCTAACTTTTTCACAATAACAAATACACTCCAAATTCCATTTTTATCAAGCAAGTTGAATTTTAAGAAAGTTCTAATTTATCGTGGACACCCTGTATATACAGGGTTGGGTAGAAAAACGTGAGCTGTTAATTAATCTTAATTTTTTCATTAGTACTTGATATTTTTTGACATTCTGGTTCAGCAATTATTTGTGCATAAAGAAAGTTCAATAAATATTTCGTCATCCGGTGTAAAGAAACCCCAAAAACGCGGAGTCTTTCATATCTCCTGGAGGATGAAATTGACGTGGCGATGATTAAGGTTCTTCAGGAGACAGCTTTCGAAGTGGGCAAGACGAAGAATGAGGGAGAAGGTTTTTCCAGGAAAGCAAAAAGGGGTGGGCTATATTTTAAAAGGGATTCAGAGATCCTGTCGAGCAAGGAAAATAAGATCTAGGAGGACCCCACCAAATCGATGAATAGTATCTCCAACGATTCCTCTGTGGCTCCAGGACCATTTGGAGGGCCATGAAGGGCAACATGAGATTGACCTTATACACACACACCCCCACCCCCTTCTGACAGAGATAAGGAGAACCGGGAACTTCTCCAGTCCTCGTTTTTGCTGCTCAACTATCTATATATATTAACAGTAACACAAAATGTTCAAAAAGCATAATCGACCATAACTTTGGACATAATTAAAATATGTCACTCAAATTAGTGTAATTTTCTTGTTACAATATAGGGTCTTCTTATACATTATATGTTCAAAGGTCAAGGTCACACAATAAGTCACAAATGTTCAACATTGCAAATGTTTGACTAATAACGTACAACAGAAATAAATGTTAACTTTTAGAGAAATAATTTTAGGTGGAGATTTGCGCTCTACCTAGTGCCCATTATAATTCAATTTGTTAATGACATTAGACTCTAATCATGGTATTACATACAAAGGGAAGTAACAAAAGATATATAAGTAACTTTCCCTTTGATGCTTAAATAGTACTACCAACTGGGAGGTCTATTAAACTCAAACGATTAACCCATAAAAAACCCATTTAATGGATATAAATAAAAAACTAGATTCGATTCTAACAAAGGCTTAAATGAATACCTACACAATTTTACAATACTTTAAAATCAAAATGGGACCCATCTACACAAAAACAGGCTCGAAGTTTTTTCTCAAAAGGAGTCTGGAATATATTTGTATCCTCAATCAAATTATTTTTTTATAGATATTCATCGAAGCGCCACAAATAGAATTTAAAGGCTCAAATTTTTCCTAAAAAGTTATAGGAAAAAAAATGATAGATTCTATTTCAA
This sequence comes from Lepeophtheirus salmonis, assembly GCF_016086655.4. Classification (NCBI taxonomy): domain Eukaryota; kingdom Metazoa; phylum Arthropoda; class Copepoda; order Siphonostomatoida; family Caligidae; genus Lepeophtheirus; species Lepeophtheirus salmonis. Next base: position 54,329,691 of record NC_052135.2, read on the forward strand.
AGAGCAACACAAAGTAACAAACATAGTGCATTAACATAAAAACCATTTTGTATAAACATAAAAAAAAGAGAATACCGCTTTATACATATTTTTACTAAAGATATAGAAGCCAATAATTTATATACATATTTGAGTCAATTATAGGCTTTGTATTCAAATTTGTGGGGTTGATAGAAAATACCCAAACGTTTTTTTCATTAGTTTAGAACCTTTATTTGATTTATGAAACTTTAATTGGTCACAATATAACAATTTATCTTCTTTTCTGTTTTTATTATGACCACCAATTTTGGGTACTTTATTTGCGATTTGAAGGTCCTTCAAAGGGTTAATAAAAATAATTTATTCGTAGAAATTGACGATTATTCGTTAAACAATATAGATGTAATACAAGCTCTATTTTGCAAAATATGGATCTAGCTTGTTTTCGTGTTGATGAGCCACAGTTTAAAGGTAAATTGATCGATTAAAAAAAGACTGAAAGAGAGGAGAGAAATGACTGATTCGGAAAAAGTGTCTTAGGAACGATCCAATAATACTAATAGATAATCCAATAAAGTCCGAAAAAATTCGTGTAGTCCGTTTAAAACTTTATTATTTGAAATGTAAAGAATTATTAAATATACCACCAGCAATATATGGTTAAAGTGAAGCTCTATACTTTTGATGCTAAAAACATTATGGATCAAAAAAAATTAGATAAGGGTTTTTAATGTCTTTTTCTAATATTCAAAGACTATAGGTAATATATATGTACATTAAAAAATCCACAACCCCCAAAAACAGGACATTTCAATGAATCAAACCAACAAACACCTCTTGAAGATAAATTAGTCATTCAATCAAATAAAAAGCCTTATCTAATTATATTTTTCCCTTTTCAAAAAATAAATCGAAAAAAGTTGTGTATCTTAAAAATTGGAAAATTTAATATTCACGTCGAGAGAGATACATAATTTATGCCTGTAATTATTATTTTTTTCTTTGTTGTGCAAATAACCATAAATTTAGCGTTTCTGTTGAGGGTCTAAGACCGATTTTTTTTTTTTGTGTTTGGTCTAAAGCAATTTTTTTTAGAACGATTTTGGTCTGGACTGTGATCTCAGACCGTTGATCAAAATTTAATTGTTTTCAAATCGTGTACCGATTTTACCTTCTTCAATCGATGGACCGATTTGATTCCCTACCCTTTTTTATGTGTTGTACAAATATGATGTATAAATAGGGCTGTAAATCTTAAACATGTTTTAGCGTGCGTGTTTATTTGGCAACCTGAACCGTTTTTTGTAATGATATGGTATAAAGTGTAATCGTGAGTATATATGCTCATAAATGATACAGAGTAACACTGAGTATTTGTTGAGGAATTATCAGTGGAAATCGCTCTTAGACTCATAATAAAACTCAGGATCAATAATAGAGTAATGCATGCCTTTGTCTTTGAGCTATAAGTGTAAGTACCTGTTGGACTCAAGTGTATAATCTCGTGTTAATTTCCTTCATTTCACATCTAATCTAATTCTACGCCATGATACCTAAGCTTCTCTCCTCTCAAACATTCTTCGAATTGTCATGCTCACGATTTACAATGCCATTTATACAACATATTTAATTTAAAAACGATGTTATAAGATCGATGTTTGAAAACACACTTGATGTCATGAAAAAGGTATCTATTGAATTGGATTTGGCTTAATTTTATATGGGACCTATTTAAGAACAATTTAAACATAAATGTTCTTTGATACCGCTCCAAATTGACTTCTTTAAAGGACTGAATTAGTTCATTCCACTAAAACTCCTAATGTTTTATGACCGGTATATGATTTCAATCCAAAATTAACAAACACAAATAGTTATGTATAGTGTATATAACAAATAAGTATAGGTATGATTCACGAAACGCTAGGTGGATGGTCAAAAACACCCACATTGAAATAAAAAAATGACGTATTGGAGCTTTATTTATTATCTATTAGATTGAGTTTTTGCAATTTTTTTAAGCATGTGTGTTGTTTATTAATTGTGGTTTTTTTAAAGATGATGATCTTAGAAAAAAACAACCAACATACATAGACATCTTTTAGATTAGAACTTAATAAATGATTAAAAGCTTATGGATGCAGATTGACAATTTTTTTTTATTGAAATTTAAAAAAAATACAATTTTATAAGATGCCAAATTATTCAAATTTGAAAGCCTTATTAGGGAGCAGTGAAAAAAAACCCTCATGAATTATTGAACAAAACCTTTCCCAGAAAATTGACACTACAAATGCAAAGATTGGGTATTTATGTAAAAAATATGTAATAAATCAATCATGGATAATAAATACAATTACATATTCAGAGGCTTTTTTTAGACTTTCAAAATAGTGCTTGGACATTGATTTCTTTATTTATGCGGAAGTATACAAAATATAATGGGTAGGTGATTTTTTTCTTTTTAAAAGTTTATTTTTAATACTGTTTATTTATTTTTTGTTGACGACATCATTGTTGTGAATAAAGATGAAATATATGAGTTAAAAAAATACTTTTGAAGGATTATTTGTTTGGGTCTAACAAATGTATCATACTGGATAGTGATCCACTTTTTACTGACTATACCGGTTTAAAATATTAAAAAAACTTGAATGACTTACCCTTATTTCAATAGCGGCTGATTTGAGTGATCTAAAATTTGACAAACGATTTTTTCTTATAAGTAAATTAAAATCTGCATTAATGGCAGAAGATACGATTTTTGCAGAAGAAGCTTTGAGTTTAGCATTCCTACGCTTCAGACTTGTAAATGACTTTTATTAAAAAAGTTATCTGTTTGATAGGAAAATTTGAATGTTGTATATCAAAAAAAAAAAAAAAAATGGATCTTCTTTTGATTTGACAATCCCTTATGAATATCCTTTTGACGTTTCTCAACGAGTTATCTTACTAGCACAAAAATATATATTCTATTTCGCTGTCAGCTGTCGATGATTCAGATTTTTTCTTGGTATAAGTGTTTTGAACCTTTTTTGGTTAAATTCGAGTTAGTTCCTTTTAAGCTATGAACAATTTTCAAAAAGTTATTGAATTGATAACTAATTTTGTGGGTTTTTTATTTGTTCTTCGTTTGAAAGATTGCGTTATATTTATCAGATGTTCTAAGCGACTGATTTTAATTCCTAAATTTGGCACCTCCTCTTTTGGTTCCCAATAAAAAGTATATTGCAGAGGGATATAAACTCCGTGCCCGAGGGAATCCAACACTGACGTCAATTCTAAGCTCATTAGACTAAGATCCCGTCCATATTACATTAAAAACAAAGGATGCTGTATTTATTTTATTTAAATGCGAATCAGTTATATAAGTTGATGTATCTCATGCAAATCTTATTATAAGTAAACTTTACCTATGAAATATTTCAAATAAAATGTTTTACTCAAATTGTCCTATAGTGCAAAAACAGTGAAAAAAAGTAAGAAAAATTTGATGATCCGCGTATAGCGCCCATCACATTTGTCCATTTTCAAAAAGGAAAGATCACATATTTCCCCATGATATTTTCTCTTTTTGCTAAATGGATTAGCGAAAGAAAAACACTTCTAGCATATTTTCATTAGGTTATAATAACGTCTATCATAATTAATTCATGCAAAAATAAATGATTAAGGCGTTATTTTAATCTTAATTGACTCAATAAAGAGTTTTACGTCCATGTTTACAAACATAATTTATTCCGAACTGCTAAATAATTTGATGATCATAGTTAATCGTATTTGTTTTAGAGAAGCAGAGGGACTGACCAGAGGGTGACAGATGTGAGTCATACACTGATAACCATTGTGTCGTACCATTACTTGTTTTGATTAAATAATAGCAATAAAAAGTAATATATATTATAGGTACAATATGTACCAAGCGTCCATGGTAATTATTACCATCAGCAATATTGTAATGTACGTTTAAAATTGTTCATTCCTCATGAAAAAAATATAGGTTTTGTGAACGTAAGACCTTTTATTTATGAACAAATAATAAACAAACAAACTCTGAAATTATGGTGGAGCTAAAAAATAAATCGCTGTGTACATTGACACTGTAAAAAAGATCAATGACGTTGCCGAACGTTTCTATATCTCCACAAGCCTGTGCTACAAAGTCCACAACAATAACAATGTCACCAATGAATTTTCCGATTGTCCTCGGAATCACCACGTTCAGAATGCACAAAAGCCAACATCAGTGCAGTTAATGCCAAAATTGAAGTGACTTCCCTGAATAACCTCCGTCAGATTAACAGGGAGTTCATCATTGACAAAAATGTCCAGAATTGCATCGTGAGGCATGCCTTAGGCCTCAATCTAAGAGCATATAGCAAAGTTCAAGGACTGAGAGTCACCTAACTAGAGAAAATACTTGAGAGTTAAAAGAAAATTATACACAAACTGAGATATTACCACATAATTTAAGCATAAATGGATTCCTTGAATTACTTTTTGTGCAGCGCTTTGGAATCCAAGGCCTTTGCAGGCTACCATCCCAATATTGATGCCTTGAAGGCCTTTGAGGCCATAGAGTGGAACATAAGTCATAGTTTAATACGTGTGTGACAAGTTTAGGTCCCGTATCGAGTTTTACATTGCTACTAAGAAAGGAATTTTTATAACAAATTCCAAAATGAAAAGTTGAAATTTTTTTTTTGTTGTAATTTTGTAGTTGAATTAAATGAATAATTAGCTCTCAATACAAATTTTTGTATAAATAATAATTTTTGCCATAGACTTTTTGTACACTCTTTTTATAAATTATAATGTTACCATGCGGTCCAATGATATCTGAACACTTAGTAATTGAACATTTAATAAAGTTTGAGTTATTAAAATTTATTCAGATTCAGATTTGGCAAAATTCATTGGGTCAAAAATGGTTAAAGTATACACAATAAGTTCCAAAATAAATCAAACCTGAGCTCTCGAGCTTACATACAAGTCGAGAAAATGAAACTTGAACGTGATTGACGCGTTTCCATTTGCACACTCCTTGAATCTGGCGTCTACAGGGCCACAGTCTACCTGGTCAGCAAATACGAAACGTTAGATAGAAAGACGGGCTCTGCCAAAAGGCCAAACTTATCGGGATGAGTTAAATAAAACAGCTCATGAGGGGCCCAGTAAGAGATCTCGGTGTTTCAACACCCTATTGTCCAGAGAGCTATGAAAAAAGTGAATGGGAAGAGGCTGTTGAGGGTGGAGAGGCCACTTTTTACACCAACAACGAAAAATACTCATCTCCTCCGTTGTAAAACTCTTTTGAACTCTTTTTTACGCTTTTGATCCTCCCTACATCCCTGATGCAAGCACCCTCGATCATACCTTTTATGTGTATGTCGAGGGGAATGCCTACAATGTCCGTCATCCAAACACAAGGCCCATGATGCCACCATAAGCCGGCACTGGGACGCCATGACATCTGTAACGGGTGCCAGGCCTTCAGCCGCCTCCTGGTAGCCATCATTACCGCTAAGCTCGGCTATATTAAGGATTATAAGATCTCAGACACACATATATTTATAGTCTATTTTTTTTGAAATTCTATAGTTCATTAATAAATCAATAAAATTAATAAATTATAAATATCTCTGGTTGAATTTTGGAATTCAATGTGTTCAGATTTTAATGGACCACTCGGTAGTTTCTTCCTTATTTAATAGTAATTAAAAAATAAAATAAGAGATTGTTTATCACTTCAAACGAGATATGCTTCCTAAAAATGACATTGTAGGACAATGAAATGATGTATTGGTTATTTTCTTATCATATCAAAACTTCCTTGAAATGTCCCCAGTCGTATTCGAAAAGAGTTGAAAATTAAACAGCCCTAGTTTACAAAAAACAATGCGTGAAAAGAACTACCTTGAACAAAGTGTCATTGATTCCTAATCCTTATCATCCATCTCAAAGAAAGACAAGGAAGGGGACCTCTCCTTCGTCCCCCATAATAGTTCTATTTGTTTCTACTTTTCCCTAATTGATCTCTTCTTCAAACCATGCTGTGACTATTTACCTTTGACTCCTTATTCCTTTGTATGTGTATCCTAGATCAGATATGTCTTTTGATAGATCCCTCCTTTCCTCCATCACTAAAAAAAAAAAAAAAAACTCCATATATTTATGAAAAAATTCTCAATCATGGATGACTTATGATTTATTCACATCGCTTTGGGTGTCACTGTGTAGCGTGTTTTTTTAGGGTGTCTTTCATTGTGTACTTAAACAAACATTTTTTTAAATTATCAATCTCTCATCCTCTCAATCTGTACTTAAAGTGAAAATATAACATTCAAAATGATCAAATTGGAGGGACATTATGAAATGGCCCGGGATTGTTTTTTAGCTTTTAACTAAAATAGTAAATTTCTCAACTCTTGCGTACGTTTTTATTTTGAAATACAAATGAAACGTTGAATAAATATAAATTCCACCAAATAATGGTGGGTTTTGTATATAAAGTACTTTGAGATACAAACGATATGAAAGTATCTATTTGATATTTAAAAGGATGGAGTATTGAAACCACAAAAACATCAAAACCAGTAAAAATATTGGTATTGTTAGTTTTGGGTCAGTCCTTATTTAGGACTGCAATCCAGTCTATTTCTGTGCAAAAATTATAAAGTTAGGTACTTGATGACGTCAATCATCCTTTTTTTTTAAATCAGTTCTAGTAATGACAGACCAAATTACGGGTCCCAAGGACTGATATGACCGGTACTAAGGCTGGACCGAATACATAGAGACTGTTACAATACTAGGTTTTGCCATTAAATCTATTTATGCTTACAGACCAAGTTGGTATTTTACATAACTTTACGTCTATGGGAGTAATTGGGGATAATTTCTAACTTTAATGAAAGCACCTTAAAATATTAATGAAGGTAAAAAATATTTAGCACTGCAAAGTTTTATTGAAAGAAACGAAATGGAAGAGGGTGAGGCAAATATAAGGAAATTATGAATTGTAATATTTTTAATGGTGAAAGTCAACCATACTCTTTAATGCATAATTAAAAGAAAATGTAAAGTATTTTTTCCCCTATCTCAATAGCTATCAAATGATTGTTTGACGAACTAAAATCACAAACGCAAATGTCTCCAAGACAATTTGTCATCAATTTCACCATATAAAGGAGCTCAAAACTCAGCGTTTGTTTGAGTTACAGTTCTGTTATTGTTCATTTTGAGTTCCACAATACTTGGTTATTTGACATATCAAATTATTTTTTGGCTATTTTTTCAATATAGGTAAAAATATTAAGAAGCAAATTATATATGAATTAAAGTCAAATATATTTTGTAGAGCTAATATTTATTATCAAGAGAACCAAATGGAAGGGTGAGAACCATAAAAGTAAAATATTGATTTTTTAGGGCCACCCTAATGGATGTTAGTATATTTATTTCCCATAATATGTATCTATATATTTGGTGTAGTTGACAATGACGAATCATGTTTTGCATTGGAATTTTGAGGTGAAAATAAACAAATAAGTAATATTCAGAGAATGAGTCCTACCAATTAAAGCATATTTACTATCAAATCTAAGTGCGTGAGATAAAATAATGGACTTTTTGTTAACGAACAAATAGCTAGACTTTTGGAAAGGAGTTCAATATGGATGCTAATCACAAACTTTTTAATTGATATATCTTTCTACTTGTCTAAATGATTGCCTTTGGCTGCTACTATAGCCTCCAACGTGGGCCTAAAGGCACCACATCACCGATTGATGAAGGCGGTGAACATGGCCGCCTACTGCTTCTCGTAGAGTTCTTCCAAATGTCGGTGAGGGATATTATAGACTCTCTTCTCAACTACACGCCAAATAGCATAGTCGAGAGGGGGAGAGGACGGCCAAATCGACCTATTATGCTTGGACAAAGTCAACAATTTCAGGCCTTTCTTGATCTGGTTGGCCTTGGTTGGTGCTTAAAGTAGCTACCAATGCTGTTGTACATAAGAGGTCTTATCCAAATCCTCGACATACCTCCTTACATTCCAATTACTGACATTGAGAGCCTTGGCAAGCTGGCCATCGACTTGACCACACTTCTGATGGTTGCAGTGTCTGCTTCCTCCACTATCCTAATTTTTTGGGATCTGCCGCAGATAGGGAACCTACCAAGACTCTGACCTGAATCCACCATACCTTTAATCCTGTAAATAAAACTCCAGGAGTACTCTTTATAATCTGTTTGACCCTCAATTCGGCGTGTGGTAAATGAGACACCCTTTGCATTTTCGCTTCCATGCTGACAACTCCCGATCTTTGAAATATTTTTATTTATTGTTTATTAACCGTAATAGTCCTTACTTGTAATAACGCATCCTAGTATTTCAAAAAATATTCCCACCTAACTGATCCAGATGGATTTTATCTCGCACACTTTAAGGCTTGATTGATAGAGTGGTAAAAGTATCTTAAGACACCCTTTTTAATTTGAACATGATTCCCTTTAAACTGCACCAATCCTTATGAATATTCGTTTGGTATGTATAAATTAAGTGAATACTATAATAAATCCTTTGTTTTCCAAGAAGTTTCAAGGAATAAATGGTTTGGTGTATGGAAATATATGTACCTAAGACAGTGTTGATTAATTGGTTTTAATAAACTGAATATCTGCTATTTTAATACCCGATATTTTTTTTCACTTCTTTGTTTCTCTTTAAATAACTTTTAATATAGAGATTTTAAATTGACAATTTTTTTAGCAATACGAAAAGTAATTAAATAAATAACATATTTTATTTTATCATTGTAATTTCTAGTTTAACTGGTATAACTGTAATAATATATAATTTACTGATAACTAGTCTACGCATCTCCCTCTAACAAAATTTTGCAAAAAAAACTTGTAAAAAATTATTTATTAATATTCAAATAAACTTAAAGTCCTAAAAAAATTAGACCTATCTAGATTTGCTCATGCATAAGAGTTCTTTCAATTATTAAAATTAAATGGCAGTAAATGAATCATTTTATATGCCCAAAATTATCCTACAAAATGGACATAACATGAAAAAAAAACACACATTTGTCGAAAATTTATAAAAACAAAAATGTAATACATACAAAATTTTCAGATAAATCAATTAATTTGTCTGACTATGTCAAGTTTGATAATAATGGGTAGTCAACCAACAAATACTGTTTGATACATCCTCAGTTAAGAGAAGGTTGCAAATTGTATGCATTTTTGGTATGTCAAAAATAAACAGAAAATGAACATAGTAACTTTGGCCGTTTGAAGAATGTTTGGGGGAATAGTAGCTTAGATGTCATGATTTTAGGCAAGAATGACTCCGTTTTTGATCATTAATTCTTCTCTGAGTTCAAAAGGGGCTTACAATTATAACTTCACAACAAATCTGACACCCTTCATGAGCACAGACACTCGTTCCTACATGGACTTACAATTAAAGCTCTGCAATAAATCCCGAGGGGGATTTTTCGTCTTCTATGAGCACACATAAATATTCAATCCTATTTTGTATACACTTTTCTGGAGTAGAAAAATAAGTTACCTCCTCCAGAATGGAGTAATAATAATAACAGCATCACAAAAGAAAATACACTCATCAGGAATACAAATCAGGATTAACATTACTGCTTATAATTAAAAAAACAAAAAAAAACCTTAAATTTGACATGATTACCTTGACAATATAAGGAATATTTGAGAAGAGAGCAGCTTAGTTGTCATGATATTCATTAAATCAGCTGCAGGTAGCTGTGGGATGAACAAATTAACAGAAATCCAACTCCGTATCAATTAACGACAAAAACTCTGTTCTGTATTCTAAATTCTACTCTGATTTCAACCTTTATAACTCCCTATCAAGTCTTCAATGTTACTTATCGTTATTTATGACACTCTTACCATATACTTAGTTTTTTTAGATTAGCTGCGTGCAAGAAAAGAAACACAAATGCCTCTCAGTATCTAACAAGGAAATACTCCAATATCGATCTTCAAATATAACATGTGTCGAACGAAAACTTATACTCATACTCCTAATCAAATATGTTCTCCGCCCTTCATGAGCATGCCTAGGGCGTCCGAAGGGGGTGAACTAAAGAAGTTATAGCCCAACCCCAAAAATATTTTTTTTTTTTTTTTGACTAAATTTTTTTTTGTCATTCGGGCAAATTATGCAGCAGAGCAAAAAATTTAATATTTAAAATTTGTTTTAAGAAAATTTAATTTTTAGTGAATACTTTTGAAAAAAAAATTATAAAAAATTTAATATCTGAAATTGTATTTGTAAAATTTTTTTGTAAATACCTACTAATTTTACTTATAAGATCTCTCTTCAAGAATGAATAATACTGATAACAGCTTAAGAAAAAAAACACTGTTAAAATCGCCAGCAACAAAAACAAGGCTTAACAAAATGTTTAAGGTTTACGACTGTATCTAAAGTAATTAATATAATCATGCAGTGACTGAAATAACGAATTTTGGATTTTTTTTGTGACTATTTTTAATGTTTGATCAAGGGTAAATGATATATGTACAAAATGATCAGGAGACCGTTTCATTGTTTATTGTTTTGTTCTCTCATTATTTACCTAAAAAGATCCATATTGGTCGGGGTTGATTAATATTATCTTAGTCACATTTGCTAATGGGTGACAAAATATTCTAATTAAAAAAAAATGTTCTATCTCTTTCAAAGTAGGTCATTAATATATTTATTTTTTTTAAATTTAGTCATTTAATAAAAATTGCATTTTTTAATAATATATAAAAAGTAATAAATATTTTAATAGCTATATGTTTGTATGTTTAAAGTTTAAAAATACCATTTAATTTTGTTTGTAATTTACAAAGAAGAAAAAACTTTTTATTAATCTATTAACCATATTATTTTTCTATGATTAGTCCTTATGAGTAGATTATTCCTTTGGATAAACTCTTTGCTTTAATGTCATATTTTTGAGTCATTAATCCATAAAAACAGAGCCAGTTAATTTATGTCAGAAAACTTGGAAAGGGTTTAATATGTGGATAAATTCTTTCAATGAAATCCAATTAGAAAAAATATTTTTTTTAAATTTTTTAGTCTGGATTTAATGGTTATAAAAATATGTATAGTGATGTAAATCGTGTTTATACTTAAACTGGCCCGCTTTTTGAGTTGATCATGTGAAGATTGAGAATTATTATCCTCAGCTGTTGTCATTATTATTTAACTCCTGAGTAGTGAATTCATTTCCTAAATGGATTCAATTATGCTTCATACCTGATTGAACATTCGTGTGTGCTCATAAAAGACGGAGAGTTTCCTTGAGGATTTGTTGCAGAGTTATAATTGTAGGTCCTTGCTGGACTCAGAATAGAATTGAAGATCGACATCAGAGTAATTCTTGCCAATGTCCTTCTTTATTTCCTTCCCCCCTCCTCCCTTGGCACAGCTTATAGTGAAATATCATGATAGCTAAGCTGCTTTCCTCCAAAGCATTCTTCAAACTATCAAGGTTTCAATATTGACTTTTGTTTTGTTTTTAACCTGCCCAAAATACACACACAAATTATTTACATCCAATCATAGATATTTAATAATTTTAAGAGTTCGAGTTTTTTGAAGATGTTCTTTTCTATATGAATGAATGAGTGGGGTTTCTTCATTGCAATAAAATTATGTTATCTATATTAATGAAACAAAGTTTGTCAGTCTGTTAGTCTAGGCAAGTCTTATTTTTCACAACGAGGGTGTATAGCGAAAGCTCAGTGCCTCACATTTAAAAAGAAAAGAGAAGTACAAATAAAAAAATAATGAATGAGGCTTTAGATGATGTTAAGTAACGATCGTCTGTAGCTAAAGTTCAGCGTGTTACGACCTGGTAAGGTATTTTTTCTAATTGAGAATAAGTTACAGATTAGTGGATATCCTTGTTTATAATTAATAAGTCTTTTTATTAATTGAATGCTGAAAAAGGAGCCTGAATATTTAAATTATGAGCTAAAAAATCAATACACATATAAATCAGAGAAGTAAAAGAAATCGTTTTTGACAACTTTTACTTCCGATTCGGGTACGTCCTTAAGATTTAGAGGAAATAACGACAATACCATATAATTTTGGAACCACTGTATCCCTAAAATATTGTTCATTACAACATGTTTGCAAGAACAAAAAAAAAACATTATTAAAAAAGTATTAGATTGTATAGATATAATTTTTCCAAACGTCAAACTGATTTTAATCTTTCTTGTATAATAATATATTGATCGAACATATCTTGGTCCTCAATTCATTCTCAGCATGTATAGAGTTTCTTATTTCCCGGGAAATTGTCTTCGATCGGAATTCCTCGAACACACTCCAGAATCTTTCTAGAAAATCTTAAATACTATAAAACTAAAGCATTGCCTTATATTTTAAGAAGAAACAATAAATTTGAAGCTTGTTTTACCCGTTTCTTAATAATCCTCTTCAAAAACTTCTTCATATCCTATAGAACATAGGGAGTTGTCCCTGATCCTAACTTCCTCTGGAGGTTTACTCCACCCTTTTGTAGTCTTGCCGCATGTTCCTTACTGCTAAGACTTGCGGAAATAAGGTGGACATCTTTTTTTTCCAGCCCGGCATCTTAAAGAGAGTTGAAAGACTTGTTGCCGTTTTCACTCTAGTTTCGTCATTTTTTATTCAATCTTCTTTTTGTTTCTTTATATAGACAGCTTAAAACAAAGGTACAACTCTTATTTTTTGTAACACACTCAATTTTCTAGTTAAAACAGCACGATTTAAACAAATAAGTACCCTTTAAATTTGATCATACACCCAGTAATTAAATTAAACTTTTATAATTAAATGAGGGATTTCGTGGGAATTATCCGTAGGTGTAAAACCACTGGATATCCCGTGAAAATGGGATACCGGGATCTTGAGAGAGAAATCTTAATACCTACATACTAAGATTGTATGTATATATAAAAATAAATGTAAGGCAATAATTTGCACTTTATATACCTACTCTTTTGCAAACCAATTTTGGATAATGTTACAAATGAAGCGTAATATATCATGATATTAAACGCCAAATTATTATGATTCATTCCTACATCGCCCCATTTGCAAAAAATAAAAAATTTCATGCGTTTAACAAATGGTATATAAAAAGAAGACTAAAAAATAATTATTTATTTGCTATTAGTGACGGATTATGTATATATGTACTCTGCAATTGAGTTTATTAGTGACTAGTGGTAATTATTAGGGGTCGACCAACAGACATACTTTTATTTAATAATATGGATTTCCTGTATTAATATAAAAGCTATTACTGCATTAAGATGTTAGTCTCCGTTTTTATCTTTTACACTCTCATGTAGTTTCTCAATACCATTGATAGTGATGAAAATCATCTGTATTCTGGGCATTTTAATTAGCTGTCATGCGTTTTATTAGATCAGTTACAATCTGCTGTGACGACTGTGGATGGAAGAAGGAAATGAATAAGAACATTGGCAAGAAATACTCCGATGCCCTTCCTTAATTCTACTCTGAGTACGAGAAGGAGAAAACCCTCAGGGGTACTTTTCGTCTTTTATACGCACACTTGAATGTTTCGTCAGGGTTTGAATACAATTGAATGTATTAGGAAAGGAAGTTCACTTCTCAGGAGTTAAATAATTATGTCAACAGCTGAGGAAAAGTAAGAAAATTAATTCTACAAAATACCAATTACAAAAAAATGGAGTGAGCTAAAAAATTCATCAGATTTTCATCACTAACCATATATAAATATAGATTGCTTGAAGGTGCTGATATCCTACAAGTAGATGTTTATAAAACATGTTATAGATAGGAGGAGTGTTTTTATCTAATTCAAATCTTAGCATATACTGAAAATGAACATAAATTGGGATATACATAAGAGACTAACAAGAAAAACAAATTGAAACAGTGCTCTTGTTATACAATCACACGTCTGCAATATTTCATTCCGACGACTATATTAATATTTTTTATATCAAAAATATTTATAAAATTTACATCAAGGAACACTAAGTACGGCGCACCCAGTATACTCGTTGGATGCTATATACACACGCTGGCGATATTTCATAAATAAGACTACATTATTATTTCTAAGATAAAAATATCTTTATGATATTTTTATGAAGAACTATATACATTGCACCCCGGCCACTTGTTTTTATGCAGGCATGACAAACCTTTGTTTATGAATATAAATTGAAATCTGTTATACTAAAAGAAACATAAAAAAAGGCCATAATCTGTTGTCAGCAGTAGGCCAATTCTTCCCAACTTTGGAATTATTATTCAACTAGCAAGAGTACCCGGCATTGCTCGGAGTTAATAAATATATGGATGAACTTCCCTTCTCTGTTTTAATATGACGGTGAACTATAGTATTACACGCTTGGTTTGAAAATGAGTCCTCCTAAGACAATCAAGCGGATAAATAATGTTGCTTTAATAATATAAATATGTAATTCCTTTTGTTTTAATATTCCACTTATAGCTAGACCTACACACGCTCGTAGTTAAAAATGAGTATACTCTAGACATTCAAACAAACAAACAGACCCACAAAATGGTTTGGTGGGATTGAAGGACAAACCTAGACACACCTACAGACATTCACATTGGATATATAGATCAGAATTCCCCATCAATTTTCTTTTTTTAATAAGACACGCCGAGCTATAATTTTACACACTTGTTGTTACAAAAAAGTATTCCTTTGACAGTCAAACAAAATTTACTCCATTAATAGAAATATATAACAATGCAAAAATTAATTAATGTGTTGTGGTTCTTTTTTTCCCCCTAAATAATCATGTTAATAATATTTATGTAATTAGAGGCTCCATTAACGTAAAAGGCTAAATATATAACTTTTTATTTTGTTAAAAATGTTACTCTTTTTACAAACTTTAAGCCAAAAAATATATTAAATATTAACAGAAAATGGTTGAATTTTGTACTTTAAAAACTTTTTACTCCAATTATTTTGTTTTCATTGTTTTTGTTACAAGAAATATTGTTGGATTTTATTAATGTAAAATATAACAAAAGATGTGGCATGTTGGCAATAAACATTTTTAAAAGTAATTCATTCTAATAGCAAAATTATTTATTTTTATGTCTGACTAGTATTATTACGAGTTTAATGTACTCTTAATACTGTAAAATGAATGATTGTATGTATCTTTTTTTCTATATTATTAGATACCTAAAATTTTACATGAATACTACGGACTATTTTACAAGTAAGTGACAAAAATTTATTAAATGGTTTAATTTTCCCCAAATAACAGAGCAGAGTCTATTAGGGATTGCATTGCTTCAAGCATGGACCATCTGCATGTGAATGTTGTCACATTCTCGAATTAGAGTGGCTTTTAGTCCATTCTAATTTGGATGATATTTTTTTGTAGGCCCAGACTCAAATATGGAGTAGATTGCAAAATCCATCAGTTTCATATCCGGACTGAATTGAGGCCAAAAATCACAGCTCTAAAAGCTAGAGCGGTTCTTCTTTCCCAGAGTGGTCCATTTAAATCTGAATAGTTACTTATTTAATAATCAATAAAGGTTGAATGTTTTAAATTAATTCATATTTAGATACATTAAAAAACAAACAATTAGCTACAAAACAAAAAAAATCCAGCACTCCAAGCAGTTTGGTATTTCCAAGAGCACTGTCTACGCTATCAGCATGTACGAAACGTTGGAGAAGAAGAAGGGCTCTGTCAAAAAGACCAAAGTGGACTGGAGGGGCGAAAGAAAACAGTCCATGCCAATTTTATCAAGTCCATGAGGGTCTATGTAAGAGATCTCAGGATTTCACAACAGACTGTCCAGAGAGCTATACAAACAGAGGATGGAAAGAGCCTTGTGAGGGTGGAGAAACCACTTTTGAAACCAGAAATGAAAGAACCCCATTTCCTCTAATGCAATAATATTCCAAACTCTTTTTTGAAACTTTTGGCCCCACTACAGCCAAGATGGGAACTCCCTCGACTACACCTTTTGGTTGCACGTCCAGGGGAAGGTCTGTATTGTCCGTTGAATATAGATTACAATAATATTCCAACGAAAAAAAAAAATGAATTGCTTATGATTATTATATCTATCAATTAGTCAATTATTTTAGTATGAAGTATAGGAAAACTTGTTTTAATCCCCTTACATATAAATTATATTAGTATATATTACTTGTTAAAAGCGAGTAAACATTACAATGTTTTTCCCAGCATTATTATTTTGAGCTGTAATCAACGCAACCTAACCAGCTTATTTTATGAAAATTCCTTAATAAGTAATAAAAACCAACTTGATCAATAATCAATAAAAAACGATCTTCTTTAAAGGCATTCTTTTTAAATTGAAAGTAAGGTATAATCTATAATTTATCCTAGGATATAAGCACATGTACAAAAAAATATATATATTAGCATCTAAGTAAAGTCCTTCATTTTGCTCAATTTCTTTGTAGTTATATACATTTTTTTTAAATTTTAATCATGATAAAGTGATAATAAATTCATTTTTCAAATGCTTACATTTTTTATCAATTTGCTATTTACTTTGATTTTCATCTCTATAGTACTTTCATGTCGAAATATCGGACTGAATTGTAGTTGTATCCTAAAAACTGGATTTTTTTAAAAAGCCTTTAAAAATTGAAAGTTCTCATGGTCATTTACGTATTCTACGGCTTAAATAACAATAATAAAAGTGGGGTTCAGCCTGGAGGCGCCCCAAAACCTTATTTTTGTTGCATAATATTATTGTTGCCAATAATTGGCTTATTACCAACTGATTTTGTGACATTTTTATATTAAATTTTTGAGGGAAAGGTTGCTATATATATTAAAGGCACGACGTACCTACCTCAAACCATTTATATATTTTCTATCCGTCACATTTATAGTATTTATACACATATATGTTTTTTCAAGATAAAGACAAGCTCGTATTATTTTTCTAACAAATTGATTGTGGATTATATTTGTATTCCTTGTCAAATTATTGTCAATTTCTATAAACAAATTATGGTTATTAGCTTTTTTTGAGGCGCTGTACACTGTACTAAAAATAGTCAACATAGATTGAATAATAAAATAATGATATTCTTTGTTTGAAATATTATATCACAGCCAAAATAAGTATCTTAAATATAATAAATTTTCTTACAAATAGTATTACTTTTAGATATCTTAAATCATCATTGAAATTTGAATAATAAGCCTATAAATGACTAAAACAGCTCTATGAAATTTTGAGCTGTATACAAATAAGGGTAACAATAAAATCTTTTTTTTTTAAGTAAATGGCTTAGGTTAAAAAATAGTCCTTAAATCTACAAAAAACATTTAAAAAAAGTTTCAGTAGTTTTGAAAAATATTTAGAGTTAGCTCAACAGCCTTAATAATTTGAACATTTACATTTTGAAAGAAAAAACTAAGTATTATTTTGATTTCTGTTCATATACCTCAAATTAAAGTTGTTTTTTTGTGTAAAAAAAACACAATTAAATTGAGGTTTTTAAATTTACAGTAAAATATATTTTATTAATTTAGATCAAGACACTTTTTTATTTCTTTATCATATCGAAAGCCAACTATTGGGCTGATAAATTTGATAATTTGTAATTACGTTTAAATCGCATTAAATTTAGGAAAAAAAAATTTATAAAATTAAATGGCCGTAGTAACATTTTAATGACCTTTTTCACGCAAATTAACCATGTTAACTTATTTTTAACACATCAAACCAGTATTAAAAATCCAGGTCAACCTAGTCAAATATGGTACCTACAAAAATTATAAAAAAAATTTAAATTTTTAAGTTAATTTATTTTCAAACCAGTACATTTATATTTTTTTATAATATCATAGATATTAATAATTTTTAATTTCTTATTGTAAGTTTTGGACCAATACTAATGACTTTTGGTTTGTATTTTCTTATTTGTATTGTTGTACATCCTACAATGGTCTTGAATTACTATTTGTAGAAGACATCGAAGTTGTGACTCGTCATTTCTTATTAATCCACTATATTATGTGATGAGCGCCACTGCTCTTTCAGCAAGATCATTCCATAAGTGGAGCACAGCAACTTCATCTGATACATCTGTGTAGTCTTTCCTACTGTTCCAAAGTTCTGGGTCAACTTCTAAAAAACTATCATGCAGCTCCAAAATTTCCTGATTTTCTTTTTTTTAACTTCTTTGTGACAAATACATCAATATTTTTGTGTATGAAATCATGTATTAAATTTTTGTCCTCCAGTACCTAACTTCGAAAGAGATATTTTTTTTCTTTTTATGATTAAACTTAGACTAGGATAGAAGAAAGCGAGTCGAACGAGTTCCTCGGTGAAATACCATCTATATTCGGAAAATTTGTAATAACTGGACTTGTAAATATGTCTATTAATTGAAAAATATTTGATTAACAACTTCATTAGGCTGATTTTGTTCAAAAACCGCCATGATTAGAGTCCTGAGATTCATTGACCCAATTTTTATACGTACTCCTACAATCAAAACATAAACATCACGTAATCTTTGTTCGTCTCATGGAGTCAATTTGAATTCTAATCTAAATATCTATATCTTGAGACTATTTATTGCTTTTGAATGCCAACAGACTGGGTGCATTGCACCAGACGATATGAACTTTACTCAACACTCAGGGGCATCGCCAAGAAATATAATTAATAGTTTTAATATTTATCAATTTTCGTCTATTTAATATTTTTTAAAGATTATCTTTTGCAATTTCAATAGTACAATCGTGTATACCTTCCAAAAGACTTGCCACCTCTTCTTTCTTCTGCAGTTCCAGCTTTATAGTTAGTTTTGTTGATTCATAACTAATTTTCTTTTTGAATCTTTTGAACACACGAACATGGCATCAATACACTCATGGAATACAGTTCCAATAACTATTTCCATTATATGGTGTCTTCAAGCAAATGGTAGATGTTTTTTGGCTCGTAACTTTTCAAGTAGATTACAAATTCCATTATTGTTGTCGGTGTTTGAACTTATCATTTCAAAAAACATTGGTTTGTTTTACTAAATATGTATCCACTCTTTGTTGAAAAAAATGTACAGATTGTTTTAATTTTCCAATTTTCCAGGGTAAAAACTGTTCCTTGAGGCCATGAATATCTTCGAGCTGACAGTAGTATAGTTTCAATTGAATATAGCTTTTTTGCCATCCACCGAGCATTGTGAAGAGCTCCTAGTCTTTAAAAAAAAATTGAATGTCAGAGGTACTTCACCAAGATAAACAAGTGTGAGCTGAATTAATTCTTAATAGTCCCCTCATGAATAGTCAAACACTAAAGCTTGCTGCAGAGTGAAACTATCATATATTTTTAGGTGTTGGTATTTTTCTTATTGAAATATAATCGGTTTATTTTGTGGTTTAATATTTAAAAACTTTTTTTTAATCTTCCAAACAAAGAAACTTCCGGACTTTGTATTGTACTTCAATTTTCAATGCATCACAAGAATGTGTTAGCAATCTTTCTCCCATAGATGTCTACAGGCAAGCCAAAACAACTTTCTCTTCAACAATCGTTGTATAGATTTGCAAGCCGCAGATAGTTTCACAGTGTTCGATACTGTTGTGTGAAAAACCATTTCCCTAACATTTTTGGTACATTTCCAATCACTCAATAAATTAAAAGTAGTCTTTGCAATTCTCTGGCTGAGTAAATCAAATGTTTTGTGTTGTAATGCAGGAACACCAAGTAGTTTTACTCCACCAATTCTCGAAACAATCAATCAATGAGGATTTTCAAGATTTTTCCGGAGTTTTTCATCATAGTACAATGGATGGAGGTTTCCAGGAACTTCTGATTTGTTTGCAATACCAGTAACGATTTCATTACGATATTTGTGGGCTTAAGGCATAACTTAAATAAATCTTCTTTACGTCAACGTTGCTTGCGTTGATCAATGCCGTTATTCTTGTAAAGACTGTGACTTAAACATTATTCCTGACGTCAGACTCAACAACGTTGGGACTTTTAAGAATAACATGTTTTCAGAAACTTGTAGCTCCAGACTTAACAATTCGACGATGTTTTAGAGTGGTAAAAAAATATGACAAAGTGAAAAAAGAACAAAGGAAGAACGACGAATAGCACTGAAGACGATAAAAAAAGAACATTTTTTTGGGACTGATCCAGTCTGTACTTCTTTAAAAAAGGATTAGTCTTGGGAGTTGTTATTATTTGACAATAAATTTTTTTTTGACCTGTTATCACTTGTGGAAACGAAAAATTGACACTGTCTGCATATTATTCTTGATTGCTTTATATCGTGACCGATAATTTCATTTCCTGTCTTTTCATACATAATAATTTTATTCCTAGTATATTATTGCCCTCCAAAATTCATCGCCGAACATTTCATTATCACTTAGAAGAGGGATATTTAGTGACGTCATACGGTTATGGCTGTAAACTACTTAGTATTTTACAAACTATAGAGGAAGTCCTGGGCAATGAGCAGTCGGCTCTGGTAATACATGGGAGACGGATATGAATAACACAAGGTGTTTATGGATTAGAAATTACGTCATAAAAAATATTTTATAGGGAGTAGAAATGGAATCCCGATCCGTGGATAATATTGATACCTTGGGATATAGAAGTGAATCTTTTCTTCTTCTTCGATTTTCCAAGGTATAAACACCATAAATTATTCATATCCGTCTCCAATCCATCATTAGTCATCGATGACTCACCACTCATCTCCTGTGTTGACTCTTCAGCCCTCCCTCTACAGGCCTACACAAAAACAAGTACTTTAGATACATTAACTGCATGATATCACTAAATTTCCCTCTTCAAAGTGGGAATGAATGTCTGAGGATGAATTTTAATGGGAATGAAATCCCCTAGCACCGCTTTATATATTTTATACAAAACTATCAATGTACAATACAACCATTATTCAATCGCAAGGTGCTATTTCTATTTCACAACTAAGACAAGATTTTTTTTCAGGATGAATTTCTCCTAAACAAATCATCAGATTATAATAAAAACCAATGCCCAATGAAATCTAAACAATTTTTTTATTATTATTTAATATAATTGCATTTACTGTCAATAAAGACCTCGGTTTGATCTCAGAAACGATATAGTCAGGTTGTAACTTTCTTGATGACAGACTATAATGGCAGATTTCAGAATTTCTCCCTGAAACAATACTTTAGCTCTAACTTTGTGTTGGAGGATGATACATTGGTGTGTTGCTCGACTACACTAAAATGTCCATGGATTGGAGGTGCAGTGAGCTTAGAAGTCAAAAACTGGGCCCAGCCATGTAAAAAATAAATAAAAAATAACAACCAGTTAAACGTTTTCTTTGTAGTGTGGCATGGAACAGTGTCTTGCTGTCAACTCAAGACTATTCCAGTTATTTCCTGACTTTTCGGACAAAGGACCTGTCATTTGATCATATTAGTAATATCTCCAAACTTTGTTTATCTAAAGCGTTAACTACTCATTCAGAACTCATTTTCGTTTAATTTGATTTTAACTGCAGCTAAACAATATATTTAAAAGAACAGTGGTCCATGTTCGAACAGGCAGCCTCCCATAGTCCTAATAAAGAAACTTGAACATAAAGATACATCACATCAATAAAATGATTTTATACACTTATTATGAGATATTACTCAAGGTGAAGAATACCAAGAAACATAACTGATTCAAGGGGAGCGTCAAATTTTGTTGATACTCTATAAACAATGATTATTTTCTTGAGATTTCAATGTTGATTCCTGGTATTTTGAAAAAATAATCAAAGTATGTTATAAAATTATGAGTGGTATCTCTACTGCCAGGGTTTTTTTATAAATAAATTGCAATTTCTGTTGTTCAAAAAGTATGGTTTATCTCCATTAATACTAATAATCTAAAATATTTTTTTAGAAATAACAATGAAGATTCAGGAACTGTTATTTGGAGTTGGGTTTGTACAAAAAATTCCTTTAATTTCACAATATACTACGTTTATTTGAGAGTAGACATTCAAACTTATTTTCAAATGAACAAGCTCAACATCAATCAAAACTTATTTATGTCCTTTTTTAGTAATGTTACAATTAATCATTTCATAAACATGATATTAGTTTCTAAAGACTTTTAACCCTCTACATACAACAATTAACCAAAAAATATATAATATTATATCCTCATTTAATTAAATATCTTTGATGAGGATAAGACGTAAAAGGAGATTGTGGTTTGGAACTTATATTAATTATGTCTCATTTACTTTAAGTATATATACTTCATTAATCAAAACAATACCTTTTGTAACATTTTTCTATTCTAAATATATCTTCTTCTCATGCTATATCCTCTTTCATATAAGGTATATCTATAAATACTGACCATTTGTATGTAAGATGTTACTTGCACGGCTACAAAATACCAAATATGTATACTTTAATGGTATATATTAGTATTGGGACTTAATCTCAAAATCATCATTTTTGTTGAGCCGAACTGATTCTGTGTAGATGGTTCACAAAACGTGGACTGCAGAGGTTGCTTTAGAAATATACTATAATGTTATATTTAAAATAATAACTTTTTTTTTTAACTTGTAAAGAAGCCTTTTGCAAACATGGTCATTCAATATGACCATTTTCAGCATCAATCACAGCCTTTACACGTCGTCAAAAGATCTTACAGGAGTTGTCAACAAACTCAACAGACAAGTTGTCTCATAGAATCACTATAGATGCCGTCAATGAGTCCAGATTTGGTTATGGAGTCTTGTTGGTTTCCCTCTCCAAAGTGCCCACACAGCAAAGTCCAGCAGATTCAAATCTGGCAAGGAAAGGGCCGCATCTCTTAATCATAATCTTGCCACCTCAACTTCAGGACTTAGGAGATCTGAGATGCACTGCCTTTTGCCTCTTGCTTACTCATGATGACGAGATGACGAAATGGTTATTTTAGTGTATTAATGAACAAAGAATGTCTGAACCAGAATGTCAAAAAATGATCACTAAACCTTCTTAAATTTATGAGAAAATTAACATTAATTAACAGTCTACATTTTATTGTACATCCCTACAGATTAATGTTTGATGACGTCATATTGGTCTCCAAATTGAGAACACATCGGTACTATATCAAGATTCTTCAATTAAATGTGGTGTATAAATAGGATAATAAATTGGAAGCATTTTCGGAGTATAAAATGAAATTATCAAAAAAAATGTCATGGTAATCCTGACAATTTGAACAGTGCTTTAGAGAAGTGAAGCTCAAGTATCGTGACAGGTCGTTGGATTAGCTGTAAGATGAAGAAAATAAACAAAGTCTCACTCAAACAATTACATAGACAGGAATTACTTCATTTTCGATCCTCAATTATACTCTGAATTCAACAAGCATCTCCACTTATAGGTGTCCATCAAATCCTCAAACTTAAATTAAATGTTTTGCATTAATCATATTTGTGCAACTCATAAATCAGAATACATGGGAATACGGTCCATAGATCGATACCAAAAAAATCAGTCAATATTTATAAACGATTTAATTTCGGTCTAAAGACTGAGATCGAGCTTCGAACCTGAATATCACTACATTTATATCTGTTAAACAATTTCATCTCGGACCAAGTATCAAAACTAACACATATGAAATGTATGTAATCCAATCCCTTCTCTAACTATGCTATGGAGAAAAGGCACTTCTGATTAAGTTTGACCAAATAAGTAAAATCTTAAGATTTGCAAATAATAAAAATGAAATGCAAGATTCAAATCCATATGGAATATACGTAAAATAAGGAAATATTTTAAAAAAAAAAAAAAAATAGTTTAAAAAATGGAACAAAAAAAAAAGCTGAATTTTTCCATCCAATGCTTATTTCAAATATTACGAGTAAACCTACAAACGTGTATATTTGGACATGATTTATTAACTATTTGTGATGTTAGTCTGTTATAAAAGTAATCATTCATATGTTTATAGCAGATGTGGGCTGATATATCGGACAAAATATCCCATATCTACATTGGATCGTAGAAAATTCTTAGAAATCATGTTATTTGCTCCGATATTTTATATACTCCCATCAGAAGAAAAGAAGGAAGACAATCCGCATAGTTTTTTAATATTTGCTTTGGTACCTGACCTCCACAAATGAATAAATACAATTAACAATTTTATCAACTAAAAAATCGATTTTTTTTCTGAATCAGTTTTTCTTTTAATACACACTTTTAATATTGTATTTTTTTCCTCATCCGATGTTGATCATTTTTGGTGGACCTTTATTACTAGCTGGAGGTTTTCACCTGGAAGGAGCTTTTCAAATTATGGCCACTGAACAAAATAATCCATGGTATTCTTACTTATACCTATATATATGTCGTGATCAGTTTGAATTTTGGTTTGGTTTAATTTGGTTTCATTGCACAAACTCTAGAGTAAATTTTATTATTTTTGAACCATAATTGGATATCAGACCATGTGTAATTTATACCAGAGAGAAAGAGGAGGGGGGAATATTTAGCCTTAATTTTCGGACGCAATATCATATTTTAAGTACTCTAGATTTGTATTGAAATTGTGGGGAAACATTAGATACTTTGTCAAAGGTCCTTGATGATGATCGCCTTACGAAGTTGAAACTTAAATGAAATGGCAAATTTTGTTTGATACTATCTTCCTTCAGGACATAGAAATTTGAGTATAAATCAACTGCAACAAATAAATAAATCTGAATCTTGCCCCATGTTATCTATTTTATTAAATGGTTGAATAATTTACTTCCAATAATAATTACTGCTTCTTTTTATTATGTGAATAGGCTAAACATGTCATAATTAATTGAATTATTCTATGGAAGAGGGATTTTGACAATTTATTTATGCATATCGTACACCTTCACTCATAATTTATCTGGATGCCATCTGGGAAATGAATTTATACATAGCTACATCATTCAAAAAAAAAATCCAAAATATAAATAAGAATATTAAAAATACGCATTATGATATTTGTATAGAAGTTTGATACCCTTCAGCAATAATTTTTCTACTGTTTTTTTGTCTTGTTTTTTAATTAAATTGTTTCCTTACCTCATAAACAGTTTCTCTTGTACAAATATAAATATTTTTGATTTGGACACTCTAAATAATCCCTAAATTTTATAACATCTACCACTTGCAATAACGCTTAGGACTGATCTCTGATATTTATTTGATTCAATTTGGAGGCTAATACATTGTTTCTGATCGTTTGAGTATCCGAAGTAGTTCGATGGCCTATAATTTGTTTTTCTTCAAAATGACAAATCATGATTATATTCTTCTGTATTACTTGAAGAAAATAATTTTATTAAAGTTTTTGAATTTAAGTATCATAACTTTAAAACTTGAAACCTTTAAATCACTTTTCAAACAGATAATTTCATTTAAAAATAAAAGGTAATTTTCAAGTGACTATAAAGGTAAAAAAACGGTCTTTGAATACTGAAACTTTTCAAATATAACTTTTTCATCTATACACAACAGATGTCAATTAACAAATCCCCCAAAAAGCCAAATAAATTACTATAGTACACTTACAAAGATAAAAATTTGGAAAAAATTAACCTTTTGTGTGAAATATTCAATATGACCTGAAAACCACACTTTACTAAATTAAAATATTATAAAGCTCCAAGCAGAAAAAGGGCTTTTATGATCACAACAATTGCCAGTTTTTTCTCATTAATTTGAACATAAGCTTAAAAAATTCCACGCATATTTGGTTGAAAAATTAATTATTGACGTATGATGAAGGTGTTAATTTAAAAAAATTTCCTTTACCAAAATACTCCAATGATATATGACCATTAGAAAAATTGGGATAAAATTAAATTGTTATTTTTCATAAATTAATACTAAATTTCTTGATGATATAATTTGGTAGAGAATCATTGCTAAGTTTGCTTGCAAATGAAGTAATGGAAAGTGGGGCTAATTGGTAGTGAGTTTAGTTTTTTCTAGTCTTTCACCAGCACTGACGTTGAATAACTACCAGTTAGTAATGCACAAGGTAGTAATTACACCATATCCTGAACTGTTACCTAGTTTATGAATTCACAATTCATTAATTCGACAGTTCTACTTGAAATAGAGAAAATTTTACCTTTAGGACATAATATCGGCATCATCATGTATTTGCAATCTACATAAATCTTTGTTTGGTTTGTTAACTCAATAATGAGTAGCACAGTTAAATAAAACAGTTTCATTTTTCATTTAATTTATTGGAGATATTTTAAATGAACATTTCCATCATATAAATACAAATAAACATAGTAAGGTGGTTCTTATTGTGGAATTAAAAAATCACTGTCATTATTTTCATTCTCTGTTTCAGTTATAATAAGGAAAATATATTCTTATCCAAATGCAGCAATATTGTGGGAACTTATAAAAAAGTTAATTTTATTGGATTTGACGAAAAAGTTTACTCCAGACGATAATATTTCCGGGGTAGTGGGGATAGATCTTCCAGAATTGATTTAGCCTTAATATCGTCTATTTTTGTTAAGCAGGTTAAAAATGCTTGAATTAGACCAGATCTGTAAACCAATCACAAAATTATTGAAATAACTTTTCGTTTTATTCCCCACATTCATTAGTTTAAAGTTTCAAAATGGATATTAGGGGGAATGCAATTTCAAAAAGTTTCTAAATTCCAATCTTTTCAAAGGTCTTAGTTTTTTGTCTTATCGATGTGCTTATAAATTATTGTCTCATATTGCTGCTAAAACAGTACAAAAATTTATTAAATTACACATAAAGAAAGCAAATAGGTTCCAAAAGAGTCTTGAAAAAGTTTTAAATAGCTCCTCTGTTTATTTAATTTAAATTACATGACAGATTTGGTAAATTCATACAGAATCTTTGACATTGCTGAAACTGAAATGAGAAGAAAAGTAAATTGCGAAATCAATCCCATTCTTGGAAACAAATATTTACCTCGCAAACATAATCATACAGCCACTACAATACAAAAAATTGTTGTTAACAATAGAACAATCGATAAACCTTATGAAGTATTACAATATTTCCATAAAAGATTCTCAGAGACTTTAGGCGGAGAGAGACTCAATTTCCCGAAGAAAAGGATACCCTCAAAGATTGAAGTATTAACCAAGGCTAAAATCATAAATAATATAAAGAATGATTTCAAGGATTCCAAAGTATTGGTCCAGATGGCATTTGTGGGCTAATTTTCTCTCTCGCTCCTGAAGAAATTGCGCCATACCTTTTAAAAGTAGGAAAATCCATGGAGAAGTCTGGAAAAATGTCTCCTTCTCTTACAAAAGGAAGGAAAGATCTTAATACATAAACAGGGCGATGGCACAGATTTCAATCACTGGAGGTCCATCACAATTTTAAATTAAGTTTACAGAATATTGTCTGGTGTTTTAGCTAAGCAAATTAAACTCATTTTAAACCAAAACATTAAAGATGAACTAAAAGTTGGTCTAAGAAAAAGAAAAATTACGGATATTTCACAAAATATAGCTACAGCAATTGAATCTCTTAATAGGAGTGGCAAGTTTGGTACATTGATTGCAATTGATTTTTGCAAAGTATTTGACTCTGCACGTCACTACTACATTATGAGATCTGTTAAAAGGTTACATCCTCAACGTTTTTTAATCCTGTCAGAGCTTTACTCGCTCTTCTATAATTTCGTTGGATGGTAAAATGAGTGAACTCATTCTATTGAGAAAGAGCTGTAGACAAGGATTTCTTAGCCTTATGTTTTAAAAGTTGACCGTGATAGGCTTTAAACAATGTTTCCTTAATATTCATTTAAAAATACAGCAATTTTGTTTAATCACCAAGGCTCAAATATGATATGATTAATGATTTTGATGCAATCTATATCGTCTACATGAAAAAGATGATATACAATATAAAGATTCCAATTTCCCATATTTAAACTTAATTTTATAAGAAAATTGTGTAAAATTGGATTTTTCTGAAATAAAAAAATATATAGTCTCATATGTACAAATATGTATAAAGGAAATCAATATTCTTATGGAATTTTCAATATATAGACACACTGACTTTTCCTTAAAAAATGAAAGGATTTCAAGGTCAAAACCTATTTTCAATCTTGTAGGTTTTATAAAAAGGGCACAGCTTGTATAAAAATAATTTTCCTTCCATATTTATTCTATTGATTTTTGATGTCTTGAAATTTTATTGAAGAAAAGTTTTACAAAAATTGAGATAATTAATCAACAAATGACTGTAAACGTACATATAATACTTAAAAATAAGTTCATTGGTTCACATGTTAATAATTTGATACATCTGTGTTACTTTATTAAAACATATTTCTGCCTACAGGGTGAGGACTCAAAAATTAAAAAAGTTTAAAACTGTTTTCACTTCTCCATATTTTATTTCCTGCCATTTTCATGACAAACTTTTGGAGCAAAGGTTGGTAATTCAACAATTTCCTTCAGTTTTTATTCAATATGACCCCTCCATGCGTAATGATGGGTATAATACGGGGGCAAAACAAAGCACAGCTGGCTTTGATGAAGTCCGAATACAAGTTGTTCTACGTTCTTCGTGATCACGGCATTCAGTGCATCGACATTCAAGTGATAATCTTGTTTGTCTTGCCCTAGAAGACGCACCAAACAGCAAAGTCCAGAGGGTTCATGTCGGGAGAGGACAAAGGACAGAAGTCTGCTATCGAAAAGGTATTCATGTTCTCCCTGCAGAAATACTATACCTTCTTGGGCGTGTGTGCCCAGGTGCCATTTTGGGTTAATATATAGTTGTCCTTGGGAACTTGTTAATCAGCCATGGCAAGACATGGTAATTGAAGATTTTGAAGTAGACGTCCGTGTTGACTTTCTCGTTGGCCTTGAAAAAGCAGGGAGGCATCTTGCTGACGTCATACACCACAACGACGAGTACCATGACCTGAGCTGGAGGTTCGGTCCTGAAGGTTACCTCGACCTGATCTCTTGATTCATTAAAGAAGCGATTATTTTTCCTATTCTGAACAACGTCCACTTGTCGACTTATGCATAGAGAAGATCGCACACCCTCTGACGTTTTGCATGTTGCTTGGACATTTTTAATCGTACAAAAACAAAACAAATACCAAATTGTAGCTTTTTTTCAGTTCTTTCGAATGGCGCCCTACAAAATGGTAAGGCTTTTAGAAATGAGATTAATCTGCCTCGAACAGGACTCTAGTTTTTGAGTCCTCGCCCTATATATTGTCATATCCATTTCAATAATAGACATAACTATACGTCTATTAACAGGGGGAAAAGGATATTACTTTTAGCATGAAGTAAATATTTATTTAATACTATAAATTATACAAATATTGACGAAAAAATTAGTCATTATAATATTAATTCTTTGTGATAGCATGAACTATACATTTTAATAACAGAAAAAATAAGTTGTACTAATTAATAAAAATTAAGCATAGTTGAACCATTATATAGCACTCCCAAGAGACCCATAATAAATTGCTTTGAACTGGTAAATGGTAATAGTAGGGTAGACCGGGGACATTTGCAACATTCTTTATTTTAGCCTCTCTTACTCCGATCTGGTTTGATTTAACCCTTGTGGGATCTTTACTTTTTATACACAACCCTTTCCCTACGGGTCAAAATGACCCACTCTTAAATATTTACTAAAAACAAGGTATTTATTTTAAGTTCAAGATAAATTATATTATATTAGATGAATTAAACTATATCTTGAACAAGTGAAGTATTGGGCCTCAATGCAGTTTAAACTGCACCACCACCACATTTATAACCCTCAAGAACCCCTTCTAATATGCTGTGTATATGAGATGACCTTTATAATATCCAAAATACACTTCGTCTATCTGGTTGTACAGTTGAAGAGCTAAAAATGCTATTTAAGGACTGCCATGGGCAGAAAAATCAATTCATTGGCTTGGGCGTGATAGAAAGACACACACACAGACATTCATATTTAATATATAGATTAATTATGTAAGAAAAATTACTTTAAAAAGCAAAATATAATGCTAAATCACAGAAAATATTTTGTATATTTGATTAATTTATTAATAAAAAATATAAAATTAACAAAAGAAACAATTGAAAATATACAATAAAGCTATAAAGTTCTTGAACATAGTGGACAATACATATCAACAGTAGTTTGTACTTTACATGTTTTACACTTTGTACATGAAGAAATTATTTTACTGTCATTTTTGGAGATGCAAAAATTTATATCATTGAGTATTTCTGGAAGTCTTTCAATGGTATTTTAGCCCATCATTGATCTGTAGGAATTGGAAAATGTTGAGAAAAATAACCTTTTTAAGACAAGAAAAGGATTACAGGTTGTTTCTATCGTTGTTTTTCTTTCTTTTTTGTTTATTCTCTAATTGATTTTAGCTGTGTTTTAAGACTTCTCTCCCTTAATTCCCCCCCCCCCTACTTTTAGTGTATTTAAAAAAATACATATATAAAAAATATTGATATCAATAATTTTACAATATTTTCCGTAGAGTTATGCCATTTTAAATATTGAAAACTCTCCTCTTTAAAGTAGTAATACATTTTTTCGCTTTAAAATAATAGAACAGGCAGTTGATGTAACCAAGGACTTAATTCAGTAGTAACATATGTCCCCCTCCTGCTTTCCCCTCACACTTCACGAAGTATAAAAGATCAGAGAATTTACCGTACAAAGAACTTTTTAGGTCTCTTCTTTTGCTAAAAACCAGCTTGATGTCAAGTGTAATTATCATAGATGAAAATAATATTATAATTGACGAGGACCCTGCCTTTTACTGTTGCTACCCTAAGATATGTTTTGTATTTTCCAAAGCTGTCATCATTATTCTTTTATTCTTGAAGAGAGAACAATACGTATCAAATAATGAGTTGTTCTTGAAAGACGAAGAGTAATTTTGAAGATTTATTGTGGAGTTACATGTGTGAATACTTCCTAGACTCGTAGTATAATTGAGAATCAACATCAAAGTAATTTCCACCAATATATCATTGATAGATACATACTTTGTTTTTATTTATTTTCTGAATCTCATAGCCGCTGACAGTTTTTTTAAAGAGATGTCATAACAACTAAGCTGCTGTTCTCCTAAACATTCTTCAAGTTGTCAGGGTAACCAAGGTAATTTCCAAGATTTTTTTAACATATCAGCGGATAATATTATTTTCATATATGTTAATTATATAAAATTATTAAGAAGAATTAACAATGCACAGGAAATCTTAGTTCTAGGTGCAACTCTCCCTTTTCTAGTGAACGTTACAATATAGTTCGTTTCTACTCACTTAATGATTTTTGAATTTTGATAAAATGCAATTAGCTGCCTGCAAAAAATTCCATAGGTTCAATGATATCAGTTACACGAAAAATAATAATGAATTGACTACATCACTTAAAAAATATTGATTCTGAAAAAATACTTTTACACCACTAAAACAGTTTTTATCTAAAATCTCTACTAAAAAGTTTACAAAAATTATTCATTTTTGTTTCAAAATAATTTCAATTATACTCGAAGCTTTTCAAGATATTCCTGCACCCATTTGACCCTCTTTTATGAGTGCTAACCCATACTTTTGACAGTACTGTTGATTGTCGAGTGATACAGGGAGTGTTTTTGTGACAGCAGATAAAAGGATTTCCCTCGAAATATTTTTTCAGTTTTTCCGTGAAAGTAGGAGTCGCTTTAATCAACTGAAACCTGTTCAAAACTTTCTTGTTGACGTTGCCATGGGTATCCAGCTCCTTAACGACCCTCCAGACTGTGTTGCTGGAGTAGCCAGTGAGTTTAGCGATGGATTTTGCTTCGGGGTCACGTAGAATAATTCAGTGATTGTGTTTCTTCTAAGCTTCTCTTCTCCTCAACTGACTTTAAATGAAAACAAAATAAAGTTTATTTTATTCGTAGTCGAACCTCTTTAATGAGCAGAGAAAAACTCTACTGTGATACACTCAAACTGGAGCTATATAAACTCAAAGTTTGTTCCGATTGCAGTACATGGCCCTGTATTTGTGGTGTAAATTTTATCACTGAATTGAAAGAAAAAAAGGAGATACATATGTAACAGTTCTTTGTTGTAACTGTCCCAGTACCTCTTAATAATAATAATCAGTTGCAATTACTCTCGTTTAGTCAGCATATTAATAATTATAAAGTAATCAAAATTTAATGGGCATGATCCAGTTTTTTAATCAAGTTAATAGTTTCTTCCCAATATACTACGTATTATTTAATACACCTAGGTGGATAAATAAAAATAAATAAAGTGAATTATACTTTATGCTTACAGTACATATTTAAAGTATACTTTCTGAATACCTTTTTATATCACTTATAAATGTATATTGGTAAATTGAAGGCCTCATGTGTTTAAGAATATTATAAATTGAATTTATTTGGAGTATGTATACTAGTATACGTAGGCTGATATTTATATTCCTTGCCTAATAATGAAAAAACAAATAGTTACTACAGAAATTGGCTTTATTGCTTTTCAAAATATTTTCAATAAAGATTAATACACTTTTGCAAATATTTGAGCTAGTTTTCGAAGCATTTTTTTCAATTCTAATTGAGGTTACTCCAAAGCATAGGATTGAATGCATCAGTGGCTTTTTGTGTTGATTCAAACTCCTTACCACGTAATTTGTTTTTGATACACATGAATATAAAAAAGTCATAGAGGGCTAAATCATGACCCATCATTTCGATGTTTTGACTAGCCAGAATGTTCTTTCTTTAAGCCACAGTATGAGCTCTTGGATTGTTATGATAAAGAATGATTCGCCTCTTCTTCCAGATTTTTCCAAAGTTTTAAAATACTTCCATCAGAAAAATGGGTTTCGACAGTTCATAATTAACTATACTACTTTGCTTTAATGCCACTGAACCTACACAACCTGTCAAAACCGAAAAAAACGGAAACCATTTGCTTTGATTTGCTTCTCCTACGAATAACTTTTGTAGGATTCGGTTCATCTTGTAAAACTCATCAGGTCGATTGCTGTTTTGCTCTAGGTTCATATGAATAGATCCATTTTTCTTCAACTGTGTAAATATTTTATATAGGTTTTGATTCATGTCTAACAAAAAAAAAAAAAAAAATTTCAGGCACCAATTGTCACGATCCTTTTTTCAATTATTTATTATATTTCGTGGATCCCGACGTAAAGAAATCTCCTTTACAGATAGATGTAGCTTACCACAGCATAGTTTCTTTGAAGCCAGAAATATATATAGCAACACACCTACTCATTTAACACATGGCTGAAAAGTTATTTTTTTAAATTTACCTCTTTTTCAAATAGTACCAACCTTCAAAAGACAGCTTTCTAAATTCCATGCCAATCGGTTCCTTAGTTTGTGAGCTATTGTCCTATGTGTTATTGTTTTTTATTTCCAAATAGTGGATCAAAAACAATTTCGAGTTTCAATATTTAACTATTTTTTTTATGGGAAAAATACTGTTAAAGCAAAGCAATGTCTGGAAAAGTTTTATGGGGACTACACTCCCTAAGCAAATTAAAAATAAATAAATCAATATATATAATAATTTAAAAAAAACAATTTTGAACGATAAAAACGTATTTTCTTAGTAAGGAACGAGACTTTTCAAATAAATTAAATTTTACAAAAATAACTCACGTGCTGATAATCCTGATATAATTGTGGCAAATTTTCTGTAGATGGCAATTTTCCAAATGGGAATTTTCTGATGGCAATCCTTTGATTACGATCAAATTTGCATATAAAAAATCTAATTTTCAAACAATATTCAATTACTTATATCTCAAAAACAACAGATTTGTTCCTGTTATATAATATGTCATTTAAAAGATATTTAAAGTATCTAATACATTCAAAGTTGCCTTAATCGACTCAAAATGAGCAAATAAAGTTTTATATTAAAAAACGCAGAAAAGTTGGCATTATAGAGGGTATGTTTTATGTGGTGTTAAATAATTTCTTAATAAAAAAAGAAAATGAATTATTTCAATGGTATATTTTTATTGAGAACTTTTATTAAAAAATAATTCATAGAATTAAAAAAAACAAATCTGTATTTAATGAAATAATGACGTTTAAATAAAACTATGCGAATTAGAATTAATTCTTTTGAAAAATAAATGGAATGATACATATTTCTAACACTATATCTTTTTTCTTAGAAAATATATATATTTGATTTTCTTTGTTTTAAAAGGTCAGATTTATATTATAAAAAAGTATTTATAAATAAAAAATTCTGCGTTCGTGTCGTCCATGCAAATTGGATGCAAAACCTTTTTTAGCCAATTAATAATAATGCTACTAATATTTTTATTGAGTCTTAATTGAGATTAATGGCAAACTAATTTTCCATATATTAAGTATTTATACTTTTACAAATTAAATATATTTTAAGCTGTATGGAATAAATTTAAAGAATCAAGTAAAATTGTTCTATGGAAATATATGTATAATGGTTTTTAATAAATAAAAATTGCAATTAATTTCTTGTATAACCCTCCGTTTGTAAACATCTTTTTATAACGCAGATACTGAACCAAGTAAAAAAACAAAATATAACGTATTTAATTACTTAATAAACAGCGAAAGAGTATAAAGTTATTCCGAGCCAAATAAATCACTCAAAACAACTCCATCTTTGATTTTTTTTCAAATTTGGTAAAATTTTAATATTAGTTAAATATTACAAATAATCAGCCTTTTTTGTCCTCCGGTTCAGGATTTAGAAGTTTCTAAATTATTGGCATCGACGCAACCTACCCTATTTTTAAATCTATGCTTTTGAATGTTTTTGAAGATATCGATTTACTTTAAAAACCATTTAATAGATAATTGTTTTATCCTTTTGTTGTGCTTTATTGTATAAGTCAAAAAATGAGTTTTACCCATATTGCCACAAGGTCAATATTTTGACCTTAAAAAAAAAGAAGCATGACCATTTAAAATTTTGCAAAAATTTATTATGTGTTAAGTAGGTAGTGCAAATTCCGGAATATATGTAAATTAATGATATGACAACTAAATGATAAAACAATTATCTATTAAATGGTTTTTAAATTAGATCGATATCTTAAAAATATTCAAAATAACGGGATGTAAAAATAGGGGAGGTTGCATCGATACCAAAACTTTAAAGCCTCTAAATCCTGAACCAAGGAATAAAAATCCCTTAAATTTTGGAGTTTTCGAATAATATTAAAATATGTACGAAATTTGAAAAAATAATTGAAGATAATGGTGTAAAAAAAATATTTTTTAAATTACTGTATAATAATTACGTCAAAGAAATTTTGAATACTTTTTTTCACAATTACATTCATTTTGCACTTGTAATTTTTAATTAAAGTTACCCAAATACTTGTTTGAATATAAGACTTAGAAAAAAAATCAATCCTTCTTCTTATGCCATTTTAAAAAACATGGACATTTTTTATTCATTTATTTTTATGAAAACTTCTATGAAATATTTAATACTTTATACGAATTTATTTGTACACAATAGTTTTTGATTAGGCTGTGCATAGAATTATAACTACAATATTGTAGTTTTGTTGTTACTGTTGTACGCCTAAGTTCAAAAGAATTAAAATACATAGAGGGTGAACAGAATCTTTTTGGAAGCCGAAAGATAGTTGAGCAGAACAATAAAAATTTAGTTTTTCATAGATCAATCATTGTAGATCATGTAATAAATCATCCTATACTTCTAAAAAAAACTGAAGAGGTCTATAAAGAAAAATATATTCCATTGTAATATACAGTGAGGATGAACATAAAGATACTTGAAGCCCATATGACTCTGTTTTGAATAATTTAGTTACAGTATAAGTATTAAGTTGCAGCTAAATATCGAAGTAGGAACTCTTCCATGTCTGAGTACATGTTTCAAAAAATAAAATTGTTGAGTACATAAATGATTTCACCGTCCTCTGAGATATCATTAACTTTTTAGGAATTAGTATCCTTCAGTTCTTCATGAGGTTGCAGTTATTATTTGAAATAATAGCCCCACTAATATAATTTTGTATATACTGTTCTATGCCTCAGTTCTCACATTGAAAAAAAGAAGAATCCAAAAAATCAAAAGGAAAAACAAAGTAAGGACTTTAATCAAAACAGTTTATTAAATTCACTGAACATCGATTAAAAATTACTTAATATAAGAATAAATCCTTAAAAAGGCATAATCCATTTTTTTTAAAAAGGATTGTATATTATGTGATATAATGATTTAGGAACATAGTAAAGAGTATAGACGATAAAATAGAGATTGAAGGGAATGATAATATTTTGTATAAATCTCGAAAGGTTATAGTTAGTGATGTAAATCGTATTAATTTTGTAGCACCGTCTTTTTTTTGGACGGTAAAATCCAGAAGGAATTTTCTATTCCTTAGCAGTGTTCATTATTATTTAATTCCTAAGTAGTGAACTTCCTTTCCAGAATAGAATTAATAATATTCAAAACCTGATTGAAACTTCGTGTGTGCTCATATAAGACGGAACGTAACCCTGAGGATTTGTTGCGGGGATCGACATCGGAGTAATTATTGTCAATATCCATGTTTATTTCCTTCTCCCCCTCCTCCTTTGTCAAAACGGATTGTACCTGACCAGCTCTAAAACATTCTTCGAATTGCTATTGCTATCAAGTTGTTTTTCGGTATCTTTTTTTAACATGCCCATTATACACATTATTTTCATCAAAAGGTATGATAAAAGTAAAAAAGTATATCTTGAGCGTGCTCTTATTTTTTATAATGAAGCATAGGGTGCGGACAAACCATTTGTCAAAACCTCCTCTAAGCAGCACCATTTGGATTCAAATGGCAAAACTTTTTTTTTTTTTTTGCAATTTAGGATTTTCATTTGTCAAGGGTAATAAAGTGAGTTATTCACGACCTTCAATTAAGTAAACTTTTTTTTTACACGCTATTTTTATTTTTATTATTGTTAAAATGGCGTTAAATATAATATTTTCTTCAGTTTCTCGTTCAACATAGAAATTAGTGTTGAGGTAAATCAAAAAAATCTGGACAGATCTAAGACCGTTATAATTTTTAGTCGATCGAAATAATTTGGTTTTTAAAGAAGTTTAGTCAAGATCGGTTTAGACCGAAGTTATGGATAAACTGTTCATGACGTCATGTCTATTTCAAAAATATGAAGATCAGCAAAATAACGTTGTATGGAGCCTAATGTGACTCATTAATAAAGATAGCGGAGAAAATCTGTCCATAGAATGAGACCAAAGACAATCTGTCTATATATTGAGACTGAAAAAATTGGTCCACGATTTGAAATTGGACCGAAGTATAGATTAAGACCTAACCAAAAAAATCAGTCTTGGACCGAGTCTCAACACTAATAAATATGTACACATTTTCACATCAATAATAAAATTACATACATGCAAAAAAAAAACCTTATATGTTAGACATTAAATATAAAATTATGAAAGCCTCTAATAGCCTATGTCTAAATAGTTATTCTATAAACCCGTTGTAATGGAGCATGAAGGCCTCCCATTTTTCACACGAACAAACATCTTTCTTATTATGCTATAATGTAATCTTTTCCTCTTTTCTCGATTTTACTATCTTTTATGAGAAGGGAATTAGTTTTTGAAAAGTTGTTACCCTCATTTGCATTTATGTATGTACTTAAATCTTTGTTATAGGGTGAGTGATTTTGTTTTAGATTGTCCCTGATTCGGGGTTACTTCTAAATTGATATTTTTTTTCTGCAAATAAATAAGCATAGACTTTTTTAAAATAGTTATAGCAAATAGTTGTACTACTTTTATCCGAAACTTGATACATTAGCGAGTCCAATAGTATTTATAACGGGGATGCATGGAAATTATTGCACTTTTCCAAATAATTTCAAAATATATAGCATTTAAATTTAGCTACAGCTTTACTTATTTGTAGTTTTTTTTCTTTTTTTTTTTAATATTATTTTATTTGCTTAATAGAGCAGAATTTCAATAACTCTTTTCTTATCTTTACTTAGATTAAACGTTTTTTCCGCCATCAAGAATCAGTGTAGAATTAAAAAACAATTTTTTTATCCACTATTTTAGAACTAACAAAAGTAGGGTCACGCTTAGCACAATCACTCAAAAACTAAAGAGCAGATTGTGATGAAATTTTAACAACTGTCTTTTGAAGGTTGATACTAATTGAAAATGAGGTGAATTAAAAAAATACAATCATCTATGAGTAAATCGAGAGAATTTTCAGCTAATGTGTTAAATGTAACTTATAAATAATCACTGACAAAAAAACAGGATTTTTAAAAAGAAAAAAATACATCTAAAAACCAAAGTATAATATGTTTAAATACTATATTTAGGTATACTGTTTTATTTAAGTGTCCTCCATCAGAAGCCCCCAAACGACGGCATGTTATATGGGCGTGTACTTGTTGTCATGATAGTAGATCGGAGCCAATCCAAAATGGATAAAAGTTGCGGAAGACATTCTTCTCCAAGATGATTTAAACTGTAAAGTTCGGTGGGTTGAGCTTTTGACTAAATGGAAACCATATAAAGGCAGACCATAAGTCCAATATATTGTTGCTTACTAAATGCAGCAATTTGATTCAGAAATTAAATTTCATCATCATTCCGATCCTTAATTAACTTTTTGATATTCTTAAAGTATGGATAAAGATGCTAATGGTATCTGCAGCCTTTTTGCCACTGACACCGGCGCAGAGGAGATTGCACATGTGGTGGGGTAAAAATAAAACTTTTTATTTTTGCTTCAGCTCTGGTTTTATTACGTAAGGAAACCTTGTAGTTAAAAATAATAGGGATAAAGTTGTAATTAAATGGTACTGCAAATTATAATTATTTGAATTTTCTTTAATTTTGTAACTATTATATACATTTTGCAATCGTAAATATCAATTAAAGTTATTAAAATACTTGAATGAATAAAAAACATTGAGATCAAAAAATCCTAATTTTAAAATAATCTTGACTACATGAGTTTGGTGTTTCAACAAAATAAAACTTGTTATTCTTATAGTAAAAACGTTAAATTTCTATTATTGATAGAGATTTCTATGAAATATTCATTATTTTATGTCAATTTTTTGGACCCAAATTACAAAGTACTAATCAGTTTTGATAGGACTGCATGTATTGTATAAAATAATATCTACAATAATACTTCCCCTAACAATGAAAAAAAGAAGAATCCAACTAATCCACAGGAACGCCGTTGAAGCGAAAAAGTAAAATTAAGTTTACTATAACACCATTCAAAATGGCTACTAATAAATCATGAAAAAGGTATTACCAAGAAAAATATAAAATTGCATATCATCGGATTGAATGTTTAAGGAGCATACTGAAAAGTATTGGTGATAAAATATAGATTCAAGGGAATGGGAACATTTTATAGATCTCAAAGTGCATAATATATAGTGATGTAAATCGTGTGTGTTTTTTAGCTGATCTATTTTTTTAAATTGGTCATCTGAAGATTTTATTTTCCCTAGCATTTGTCATTGTCATTTAATTCCTAAGTAGTGAGCTTTCTTATACACTACATTCAGTTATATTCAAAACCTGATTGAAACTTCGTGTGTACTCATAAAAGACGGACCGTAACCTTGGGGGTTTATTGGGGAGTTATGATTGTAAGTTTTTGTTGGACTCACAGTAGAAATGGGGATCGACATCGGAGTAATTCTAGTAAATGTCTTTGTTTATTTACCCTTCTCCCTTGTCAACACTTATTGCAGCTGATCTCCTCCAAAGGATTCTTCAAATTGTCAGGATTACCAATATTGATTTTCGGTTTCTTTTTTTTACACAAGATTTTCAAAAATAAAAATATCTCACTTCACTAACGGAGAGTTAGGATGTCGATGGAATTTATATCAACTTTAGATAACTGTGCTATTTTTTCTACTTTGTCACTTTCCTGGTTTTTTATTTAACCTTTTTTCCTGTGCTATTTTTTCTTCTACCATGTATATAAAAGGTACATATATTAGGCAAAGGAAAACGTTATTCGCCATATGGTTTATGTTGAATAATTACTGTTATTAAATGTGTCTTATTCCAGGTTTCAATTCGTTATTTTGTATCTTAGTGCACTCTAAATATAATTATATAAAGTATGATACTACAAAACATGCAAGATTGAATCAAATTTGTATAAGGAGGAAAATTTCTTGTAAAACTTTCTAAAATAAATTTATTAATGTGACAACACAATATTTCTTAATTAGTAAATGTATTTTTATTATGTTATCATCCGCGTTTGGATAGGTAACCTATAGACCTAAAAAATAATATGTCTGATTGACCCATCAATTTTTAATAAATATTTTAATAATGAAGTCTTCTCACATTATGTTTATTGCACGATTGGTTAGTACCAACCTAGGATTGTTATTTATTTATATGAAGGGGAATCTCGGGGACAGATGCAAGACGGGACTTTAATTCCCTTTTTTCTCAAAAAAGAAGAATAAGCTATACCCTTAAAATTTACAAAATAAAATCAATAAATTTTGTAAACTTTTTCAAGAGATATTTTATTAAAACACTGGGGTTGATGTAGTTTTTTAGTAGGATACTACTTTTTGTAATATAATTCAATCAGTTTGTCCCTGTTTTATTCTGTAAATTATTTCATTTCAATGATTTATTATTTTGCTATCAGTTAATATAAATATATCAAAATTAAAAACTAACTCGGGTAAAAAGGGAGTGATGAGATTAAATCTATAAACATGATTGCATAAAATATTACATGGTACACAATGTTAAAAAACCTAATGAATATAGAGATTGCGCAGACACAAGAGATATTGAGTGACATCAAAACTTGTTAATTTGGTTGAAGCCGTCATTATGTTGCGTAATGACATATATTTATTAAGAATAACAGCCATAAAATTCTAACTAAAATAAGTTTAGAGTCCCCACTCCGTACTTTTTAAAATGAACATCTTTGAAATAAATAACAACAACTTTAATAAAGTGGGATCCACTTCCTAAACTGTATCAATATTGTCAATTTAATTATTAAACAAAAAAAATCATCAATATGGAAGAGGCCCTTTAATCTTCTTTATAATTTTATGTCAGTTCATATCAAAGTCGGAAAATTAAAAAAATATATATATTGAAAATCCTAGCACTTTGCTCTTACAGTGTTATTATTATTCTTATTTTTTTGGCATAATTCAATAAACTTATTATTATTAATACCATTATTTTCTTTGCAATAAGTGTATTAATAAAAAAAGGTATTTATTACCAAATATGCATGATTCTATGGTGTTTTATATTGTTACAAGTTAGTATAGCAAATCAGTGTGAAAAATTGCATAAAGAAACTCGGTACTTTAGACTTTTCAATTTCCATTTAAATAACTCTTATTAATTTAACTCAATGATTGAATAAATTACATCATGGTTAAATTATTGCATATCAAATTATTTCATAAAACAGTTTCTCCGTAAATCTATGTGCACCTATTTATTAAATATCTTGTGTACAAGTTGCAGTTTGTACAAGCAGAATAGTTTTCAACACAGAATTGAGAGTACTTATGATGCTGGAGGCCTTCATTTTTTAGAAGAAACATTTTTTTTTTT
Source organism: Lepeophtheirus salmonis (assembly GCF_016086655.4). Taxonomy (NCBI): domain Eukaryota; kingdom Metazoa; phylum Arthropoda; class Copepoda; order Siphonostomatoida; family Caligidae; genus Lepeophtheirus; species Lepeophtheirus salmonis. The sequence goes on from NC_052135.2 coordinate 54,371,471, forward strand.
TAAAATTTTAGAAAGTGAATTTTAACAAATTATTAGTACAATATTAATTAAGTATCATTATATACACACAACACATGTATGACTACCCAAAAAATTATCAGAGTTGATCTTCATCGTTCATGAGCACTCGCACTGGAGATTACTTTATACTTGACCCTCTGTTAGCTAACATCTTTTTTATTAATTGAGTTAAATTTTACTTCAAATATTAAACAAGTTTTATTACATAATACAAAGTCACTATAGATTTAAAATTACGTTTTTGCCTTACTTACAAGATCAGTGCTTCCCCTGTTCCCAACACTGTTGCAACACACTGAGGAGAACAGCATCAGTGAAGAAAAAGTGAATGACATTAAAAGTAAATAATAAAATTACATGTCGCTGTTCTGTCTGACAGTTTAAGTCACTATTTTTCTGCAGAGCGGTTTGGAAATCTGAAGAAAAAACCTTTGGTTGAAGGAATTTTTGTTGTTTTTCTAGAAACTGATTTTGTGGATTTTTTTTTTCTATTTAATTCCCGATAAAACTTATATTTTCCTCCCGTAGAAGAAAAATAAAAACAGTAACCGTGGAATTTTTTTTTTCTTGAATGAAATGTTTTGTCAAATGAGTCAATTTTCAAATTCCAAAAAACCAACACGTACAAATTTCAAATTTTGTAAAAATTGATTTTTTTTTAGAATCGTTCCATTAAATTTGACATATTTTCTATCCTATTTCATCAATTTCATTCCCGTAAATATGTACTAAAATGCTAGAAATATTTCAAGAGTTAAAAAAATAGGATAAAAAATACAACGTTTAATTTCAATTAATCTAAATAACATTAGTCTCGAGTTTCAAAACAATATAATTTGTCATAATTATAGTTAAAGCATTATTAAGACATTTTTAATGAAAATATTTTTAACAAATTAAAAGCTAGCCAAAAATATGCTACTTAATTTTGATGAGATTGAATTTGATACAGGGGATGACAACTGATATTTCATTTTTGGCAACGAGTATACTTTTAATTGAAAAGAAAGGGAAATAGGGCATGGAAAAGAACTTCTTAGAAGTGAACAAATTAATTAAATTTATCAAACCTTTATTAAAAATTGCAAAACGTACCAAACATTTTTACAGCAACCAAACGTTGCATTTATTTTGAAGAATGTTTTAGGAGTATACTAAAAATCTCTGTTTTTAAGAGATTTGATGCACTTTTATAAAATTTAGGGAAAAGAAAATCCCAGTTCACTAACGAAGGGTGAAAATTACATCAGTTTTGAAGAATAAAAAACACTTTTCAAGTTGCAACAACAACAACAACAAAATATAGCATAAGCTCCATATCATATTTTTTGCAACTCTCATATTTAAATGGTCTCAGCACTCATATTCTTATGCTAGTCTTTTGTGCTTTTATAAAAGACTTTTAGGGAGTATATTTATCTCCAGATTCGTAGAAAAAAATTAGCTATTAATGAAACTAAATATTTATATATATATATCAGTTTAAAACTCTTTGATCAAATCAAGTACGTTTTAATGAAAAAATAACTTTTAAGTGCAAAGTAAAGCCACATGAATGATTGTACATCTATTTTATATAAAAATGTTCTTCAAGAAACAGGTTCCTATTTAATTTTTGTTTACACTGCATTTTTCCCAAGTGTAATTATTCAAATTTTCTTCATTCTTCAATTCATATAATAAAATTAATCATGGTACACACTGGATTGTTTAGTCTTATCAAATGAATGTTTCGTTAAAAATGTACTTAAAGTGTTCATTTATGTGTAGTAAAATATCTTTTTTTTTATTAATATCAATCAAAATAGTGCTTACATGATTTTTGGACATGAAGATTTCCATTATTTTTGCTTTCCTGAGCGTAGTGCATCTTTGCCTTCAAAATTTCCCCAACAGAATTGACGAAACCAAAATGGTATGGGATTGTCTCTTACAGTATCAGGATCATAAACACTACTCACAAATAATCTTAGTAACAAGCTCAATCGAAATCTATTAGTAACTTTTGATGTAATCCTGGTGACTATCAAAAACAATCAAACAGAGGATAAAATACAACTTCGTTTCGGACGTAAATTTTTTACTTAATATGGAAACTTTTACATCCAAAAAGGAAAGGAACTAAGTATTAAGTACATACTTTTATTATGACAATTAGGAACTTTTGCTATACTTAGACCCATAATATCTCATTTTTTGGTTTCCTTGATATCCCATTACGGATAAATTTGGTATTTTTTTATCATTTAAGAAAGCTCATATGAAATAACCAAACCAATGGAGCGCGTCATTGAATGTATTTTTTGTCTAGCATATTCCATAGAACATATTTAACAGGAATTTTGAAGTGTATCTGTCTATAGGACTCAAGCGAATGAGTCATATCTTTATATTCCCATCCCTGATTGGCTTAAAATTCTCAACTGTAGATTGTTTCCAATTTTAAGCATATGACATTTACAAAATAATATTTCTACACAAAATTTGTAATATTATAGAATTATTTTATAATTAATGTCTATACTAACTAAACAAGTTTTTTGTATTGTCCGTAAAGGATTAACTTAAACAACGTGCGTTTGTGGTTATAGATCCAGGCGTCATATAAAAAAGAAAAAAAAAGGATAATGTATATAAAAAATAGTTAATGCTACCTTAAACTAAGTTTAGCAACGATCACGTCAAGCTAAAGCATATTGCGTCTTATTAAAAAGAAAAAGGGAGTACTTATTTGGGGTCATAAATCCTTAGTATTTCTAGAGTGTGGTACTTGTTGTTCTTGACAACCTAAATAATGTTTTTTCATGTTATTTCTTCTAGAATGATATAATGATAATAAATTCGGATTAACTACGTGTCAGTGTGCTCATAAAAACAATGAGTGTCACTGACGTTTTTTTTTGCTAGAGGTATCTACTATTTAATTTAGAAAATGTACATCAAATATAATATAAAAATGAACAATAATAAGAAAATAAAATTGAAAATCCCCTTTTTAAAGAAAACAAACGACATTAGAATTGGTAAGATTTTTTTTAGTAGATCATTTTTATTTTTAAGGATCCTAAGTATCAGTTCAGATTAGTTTAGATACTATCCCTTAAAACCTAATAAAAACATCGATTTTGGACAGAGTCTCAATACTAGTACCTATGAAGGAATTTAAACCTTAATACACGACAAATCCTCGCTTATTATAGAAATTTTGTCTTTTCGTAAACCCCCATAATACCGATCAAGACCGTATACTACAGGGAGTATCCAATAAAAATGGTTTTTACTTTCTATGACTTAGATTGGAAGAACGTGCTTCCTTCTTGTATTTCGGGTCATTAATTCTTCCTTTTGTTCATGCAAGGTTGGGAAATTCAAGTTTTTTATATATTTTATAAATTTAAAATATGAATATTTTTATGTAGATTTTTTATCTTGAGTCCTTTTTACCTGGCTATTCTCCGTTGTGCACCATTGAGACGTGAATCACAGTTTGATAAACACCACCATTATTGTATATACGAATATTAGTTATTCTCTTGAAAGATAATTAAATAAATTTTGCCAATATTTTTATTTTGCAAATTTCTACAGATGTTTTTTCTTCTCCTTTTATTATTTTATATCTTTTGTTTATCCATTATATTTATTAAACTTTATCTATGAAAAATCGATATTGGCATTCAGTGCTAAAAGGATTTCTATTGATTTCAATCAAACTACTCTAGTTTCAATATTACAATAACCTTTGCCAAAAAGAAAAAAAAATGTTCCGTGCCGATAAAATTATTATATTATAAATTTCCAGGATAACATCTATATTAATAAAACTTAGCTTGGCTGGGTGTTTGTCGGTGCTTCATTTTTGTGGGTTACAACCTTATCTATTAGAGAAATGGAGCAACAAACGTGTGTAGCTAAAACTCAGTTCTTTATATTAAAAAAATTAAAGGTACAGCATATTTATGTTCGTAAATCCTAAGCTTTTTTGGCGTGCAAATTTTGCCGTTGTTGATAACCTAAACAGGGTTTCTTATTTTCTTACAAGAGAAGACTTTTAGTGATCAAAAACGTTAGTATTTTGGGGGTGTTAAAAATCCCTGAAAATCAAAGTGATAGTTCTGACAATTTGAAGCATCGTTTCGAGGATAGTAGCTTAGCTGTCACAACGTTTCATTAGATTAATTACAATTACCTTGGAGATGCAGGAAGTAAATACAAATCCTACTCTGTTTCTAGCAAGGACAGACATAAAACGGAATTAGTACGATTTCAGTCCTCAATTCTACTTCGAGATCAACCGGAACTTATACCAGTTTTGCTAATCTGTAGCACTTTCAGTATGTTTAAAAAAACCGAAAATCAAAACGGTAAACCTAAGAAAATTGAAGAATATCCGTAGGAGGACAGTTTATTTGTTGTGACGTTTGTGAGGCTGTCATGAAGGGAAGAAGGAAAATAACACAAAAATTGGCAAAAATGACTCAAAGTAGAATTGAGAATCTATAATTGGAGTCAAACAAGGACTTACAACTGGTTACTCTCCATCTTTAATGAGCACACACTAATGTTTAATCCGGTTTTGTATATTTTGTATGTAAAAGACGAGGAAGTTCATTTCTTATAAATTAAATAGCAATGTTAACGGTTTAGGAAAAGAAAAATGCATTTTCCGTTTCCCAACTTCAAAATAACGGGTGAGCTAAAAAATCACTTAATATCTTCGTAAAAAGTGTAATGACAAGGGTGTGTGCTTATAAAAAACAGGAAATAACACAGAGGATTTTTTAGGGAGTCATTTATAAATTGATGTAACAAAAGCAAGGTTTTTCTGTTTGTTGACACTTAATAAATCTTGCCCATGTCAGGTACTTCCGCTACTGTATATATCGTATCCTTAATCAACGGCAAATTCAAATTATAGGATCTGCACTGAAAAACTAATATCACACTCTGTTACTTCACTATAGATCCTAATTTAAGAAGAACTCCTTCCAACACTTTCATAAGATAATTTAAGCATCAATAAACGAATTGAATGTATCTTTATCATTATATTTTTTATCCTTTATTATATATAATACTACTTGGAGGATATAACATTAAAATTTGTAAACTGTACAGGACTTATTATTTGATTATTATAATTGAATAAAACCTTTTTTATACAGAATAAGAAATCTTCCAAATCCTTTTCATATTCATTGTTGGAGTAAATTTATAATATGAACGCATTAAAAACATTAAATGCATTAATAGTTCAAAACTTATGAAACAGCTTCTCAATTTTTATAATAAATTAACATTAATAGGAATGCAAATGATGACTAAATTGCGGGGAACAATTGTGCTAAACAATTGGAATAAACTTTGACCCGTATGAGTGTATCAAGACCAAGTTTTTCCCCCTTCCTCATACAAGAGGTTAGGTGGCTTATAAGATAAATTTCAATTTGTTTTCATTTTTATTCAGGCCAAGATGAGAAACACAAGTAGTGATTTGTTCTTTTGGAATTTCAAAATTCTTTAAAAGCAAATAAATCCAGAAATAACTATTTTAGATTTCTATAATTAGTGCCATCTGATTTTTGGTAATTCAAAGATTACAAATTGGTGAAATTGGTACAGATTAGGTAATTAGACTCAACACTGGGACCGTTTATGGAAGATTAAAATATTTATATATGATGTAATAATGATCCTTTTGAGTTCATAATTTTATATAAATGCAAATATTGAGATGTAAGAGTTCAAATTGGATAAAATGTCCGTAATAAAAATAGTTTCAAATTTTATCACATGGCCTAATACAGTTTTTAAATTATGAAATTTTTTGATTAAGTGTCTATTCCTTGAAAAAGTATGTCACAGGGAAAATGAATAACTAGGCCCGATAATGCGAAAACTGATTATTTAAAACTGTTTATATTCAAAAAATCTACTAATTATTACTGTAAAATTTATTTTACCAACTCTGAGACCATTTATGTAAGATTAAATTTTCTTCAAGTAGAAAAATTGTAACTCATCGGCAGAGTGGAGGTCAAATTGACAACTAATAAGATAATACCATCTGTGTTATTAAATATAATCAAAAAAATCTTAAATGTCATTATTTCAGGATAAAGATGATGTCAAAATTTGTTCCAATTTTAGTGAGCGTCCCTGTCGGACAAAATAGGATGTCACTCGGAATGTTCATTTATTTTTGTAGTTTTTAAAACATTGATACTTAAAAACCACCCGAGTATAAATATTTATAAACGTACAATCCCTTTATATATTGTTTCAAACAAAACAAAAATTCATATGAAGGCAGGTATGAAGGTAAAAAAAGCAATATATTTATTTCTTATGAATATATAAACATTTTAATGCACACACAGAGAGAGTGTGACCACAAACGGAGCACCAAATATTAACATTAAAATATTGAATCAGATATTAAATCTATTTATACGGATAAAGAGACGATATCTATGCTGACCACTTCATTTTTTTCAAATACAAAGTTAAATATCAACTGATGTTTCTAATAAAATTTTAAAATTTTGAACTTGTCAATCTTGACTGCAATACTACATATCATCATGGATCTACTACTATATGTATTCAACTCACGTACCATTATTAGAAATTAGGAAATCGAATGAAAATTTGTCAAACCAAATATGTTAAATCATCATTAAAAAAGATAATGACCGTTTCAATTGTTCTTGAATTAAGTGAATGTATCCCTAGTAATATGGGGGCATTCATTAATAAAGGTGTATAAAGTACTATCCGACTTGACGGTTCTTAAACAAGGGATCTTTCTTGACGTCATTGAAGATTTTTTTCCATTTTTTTAGTGATTATGTTTGATAAAATAATAAATTATATAACTAAAAAGCAATATAATATGTTCGTACTATATTGTATTATGATGGAAATAGAAATATTTTTTGCAAGATATCTGCAATGATCTTAATACATATCTCATATATTTAATTTGACTTAACCATAAATTTTAGTAGGAAAAGTTCAAACGACCGACAAGAACTAACTGTACAAAAAATTGATAAGACCGTTCATAGGACCGGATAGTAAATATAGACTGACTCAACAATAATCATTTTACGAAAATATTCAATTAATTTCAAATTAAAAGTTTCTTATTATTAATTGCATTTGCCCTATAACACTATGCAAGAAAATGAAAGGCTTGGAACACCTGCAGGCTGAAACTCACATTTATTATTGTTATTTAATCCGTAGAACAGCATCAGTGCCATATTTTGAAATGAAAAAACAATATGTATGAAAATTTATTCGCTTATGAGTTTATAACGAACTACGTAATTAATAATTCAGATGGAAGGGGATTTAAAAAAAAAGATTATAGATGATTCATATTCAAACTAATTGATTAGTATTAATTATAAAGTTAGTTATAAGTTCTTAAACAATTATTCTTTCTTCGCAATATTATTGTAGTCTACATTCCACGCAACCTAACCAACTTACTCTAATAAATTTCTAAATACATATTAAAAATTAAATTGACCAAAAATCAATCAAAAAAGACCTTTTTAAAAGACATTTTTTTAAATTGAAATATAAGGTCTATTATATAACTAAAGCACTGGAAGAAAAAATAAAAAAGATATCAGCTTCTAAGTAAGGTTCTTCATTATACTCTAATTACTGGTGGTTATATATAATTTTTATTAATTGTAATAAAAGTAAAGTAACAATTAATTTATTTTCATACACTAAAATGTTTTTATGGAATAGCTGTTTACTTTTGATTTTTATCTATATAGTTCTTTCATGTAGAAATATGGCACTAAATAGTAATTATTCCCTAAAAATTTGATTATTTCAAAAAGTCTTTTAAGACCAAACCTGTCGATGTGAAATGTTTTAAAGGTCATTTTTGTGTTCTACGGCTTCAATAACAATAATAAATGAGGGATTTGAGCATGTGGGAGAAAACGCTATTGCATGGGGTTATTGGGGTTCATATAATGAGGTTTTTTAACAAATATTCCTGTCTATTTTTCAAATGACCTTTTTTTATATACAAAAGGTCAATCTTTTTCAAAAAGAGTTAAAGTTCCATCCTTTGTCTACTTTTTCAAGCTTTTGTCCCTGATGTACCAATGTGTCATATTATTCATTTTTACATGGTATTCAGTTGACCCTCCTCTCCAAATAGGATATACATGCATTTGGCCTTGCTTGAACCCTCTGGAGCATAAGTAGCCACGTAATTTTATTTTTTCCTTCAATAAAGTTCACGTATCTCTACTAATAAATACAAATTATATGCAAAAGTTCTAAACAGTCATTTTAATCTGACAAAGAACATGACCAATTGTTTGTTTTTTAAAGGTGAGTTATAGAAAGTGATGGATAAGATTTGCAAATGTCTTTATTTCTTCATTCCAAACGATTAGAGACTCCCATCAATCCCTAATAAAGTTAAATGCATACGACTTACAATAATATATAGCAGTGGTACTGAAAATGTTATTTATTTCATTATTAATTGAAGTGTTGTGTCAGTGCTTATTTGTACGGACTAGTCCAGTCCAGTCTTAGGAACGGTCTGTAAGACTGTTGGTCCTTCAGACTGTCAGTAATAGAACAAATAAAAAATGGAGAAAAAAAATTGATTGACCTCATCAAAGACCGAACTTTATAAGTTATTAATACTGATATGCAGAACTGAAATGGACCGTTCCGAGACTGAACTGGACTTGACTGCAGTCTTAAATAAAGACTGATTCAATACTAATTAATTGTAGTTTTATGTATTAGCTTAGAAAAAAAGACTACATATTACCATAAATATATTTACAATGCAGCATTTCATTTTCATATGTTTCTTTGATCAGTAAAACAATCTTTCTTATCAATTTTTTTTTTTTTGTTGTATACATATTAAGATATCGAACATGACCCCTCTTTTTTGTAACAAAATGTATCATGAATACAAAAAACATTTTCCTAAAAATAATGTTTCATTTATTAAGGAAATTATAATTAAATCTGCATTCTTTTTGATATCATAATTATTAAGTCTTCCACTTACATTTGCTGTGTAATGTCAGTAGCAAATAAAGATTGATTGCTTTCAGAATTTAAACTACTTTTTGGAAGATATGTTTTTTACAAACGTGTTAATAGAAATTTGCTTAAGAATAAAACAACTATTTATGATATTTCTGACAAGGAAAAGAGCCCTCCATTATTGATTTTAGGGAATTTGGCATTGGATATTTGTGTATAAAATAATATTCTCTGTTTTTCATAAACCAGATTACTTGTTTTACATCACAGGGAATACAACGACCTTATATTTTGTTGAAACCCCAAGCTCATGATGTTCAGATTATTTAAAAATAAGGATTTTTTTCGATATCTTATATTTATCCAAGCATTTTCAGAATTTAAATTGATTTTTACGTTTGAAAAATGGATGAAATAGTTATTTTTGGTGTTTATTTTCTACCCAGTTTATTAACCGTAGTACAAAAGTGATGTTTACTAACAGGGGATTGAGTAAGTACAGAGTGGTTCTTTAAAATATGAAAAATTTGAATTTTAAAATTCAACAATGGTCTTGGAGACACCCAGCTACTTGGAGTGTGCGAATGGAAATTTAACGTTCACATTTGTGACTTGCACGTAAGATAGAGATCACATTTTTTTTTCTGTAACTAATTGATTATACAGGGTGTCCACGATAAATTGGAACTACTTTAAACTTCATCCAGATCCATAATGTGGATATTTGGGGTTAAATCATACCAATCTAAAAGGTTGAGTGAACAATACACTATAACTTCCACCACAATTGTTTTGACAACAAACAATAGTCATTATGGAACAAGCAAGGAAAGACATCATCCTCGAATTGGCTCGTGCGGGACACAAGCCCTCTGCTATATACAAGCTTCTTAACTACCCCAAGACCACGGTGTAACGGGTCTTCAATGCCTGGGAGGTTGAGGGGAAGGTCTGCCACAAGGCCCACAACATGAGAAGTGACCGAATCCGCACTCCACGCTTCCTTGAAGGCCTCTAGAAGTCCATCAAGGCTTCGCTGGGGACTTCCTTGTCCAGGTTGGAGTGAGCAAGCAGCTGGTCTGCAAGGCTGTGAATGTCCAAATAACATATCCTCACGGCATCCATTAAGGCCACCAGGCTCACCAGCGGTAAGTGTCTCCTCAATGACCTCAAGAGCCATGGAGGAAGAATCATCTTCTTTTCCGACGAGAAGAACTGGACTGTCGACAGAAGCTACAACATCCAGAATGACAGGTGGCCTACCCAGGAGAGACAAGAGGTCCCTGCAATCTTCACCACAAAGTTCCCAGCCTCCGTGATGACCCTGGTGTAATCTGCAGCACCGGTGAGGTGATGCCTCCTTTCTTCTTCAATCCCAAGGAAAGGGTTAACGCGATAAGGTACTGCGAAGTCATGGAGGAGTTCTTCATCCCCTGGATGGAGGATACGGCTGCTGGGAGGGAGTTCATATTCCAACAAGACTCAGCGCGACCACACATTGCCATGAGGACCACTAACCTCTTCAACTCCCACGACATCACTTTCTGGGATTGCAACACCTGACCCTCCAACTCACCCGACCTCAATCCGAGGGATTACTACTGGTCGGGGAAGTTGGAGAGGGAGGTGTTCAATGTCAGCCACAAGAGCATCATGGCCCTGAAGGGCTCCATTACGAGGGAGTGGAATGCTGTCGATTCCGTGGAAGTCATCAGGGCATGCAAATCCTTTAGGGGCAGGATGGAGAAGATGGTGGCTGCTGAGGGAGGACATGTTGAATAAATTTATTGTTTAATATCATGTCTAACTTTTTCATATTAACAAATACACTCCAAATTCCATTTTTATCAAGCAGGTTGTATTTTAAGATAGTTCCAATTTATCGTGGACACCGTGTACTTTAGTATGTCAAAATATCACTTAATTTCAATCGGTCAACCTTCATTAATTATTGAATTTATAAGTGTTCAGATTTAACTGGACCATCTCGTATATTAAGTAATAGAAAAGATAGAAAAGAAGAGAATAAAATGACGACTAATGTTAAGTCCAAAATTTTGTTCCTATCCTTCTTTCATGTATAAGCCATTTTTTTTAAGATAACAATATAATGACACATAATCTCGAATTTCCCTACTCCAGCCATTCATCCTTAGAGTGCTCCTGAATTAAGATGAGCAATAAAGATAAATATATTTATATTTGGTTCCATTTCTACATATATATAATAAAAGACTCAATAGAATGCTTGTTCTCTTCATATAGGTCAAGATAAAAATATTAGATATTATTTATCAGCTCTAATAATTCTCTTCCTAAATATAGAGTACTAAACATAAATTTATGTTTGAGAGAAAAAGGGATCCTCTGAATAAGGAATCCAATAGACATCCTATAAATTTATAGCACGTATGCCATTAATATATATTATATTATTATAACACTAATTTGAAACTCAATTATTTTGAGCATTAGACGTACATTATAGTAGTGTTTTTTTATTGCTTAAGGGGGCAAAAAATAAATAAGGTCAATTGTTATGTGAATCCATTGTTTTGCTTATTTTTTCATTAAAAACACTTTTGTATCGTATGATAAAATCAATACATTGTCCATTGTGTGGTCAAAATAAACTTTTCATCATCTCATGAAACATAACCTGGAGCTAATTAAATTCCACAACTACTTTGTTGTGTGTTTTTTTTGCAATGCCATTAGTCAAAAAGGAACAATGTTATTTGCACATACATGTTGTTTTCAAGTTGCAGTTCTGTACAAGTTTTAACTTGTATTAGGAAATTGTACAAGTTGTAACCCAAAACAAATTAGATGTAGGATATACAGGGTTTATAAACTACCTCAAATGAGGTAATTTATAAAACTTTGGTTAATGGAAGGCCGCAAAGACTGCAGTTTTAGTTACATGAATGAACCTGTCACAAGTCACCTGGCCAAACTTTCGGTTCTGTGACTACTTTTCAGAGTCTGATTCATATACTGTCAGCTGGATTGGAAATTCTTTTTAAATGTGAACAGGCGTATTTGCCTGAATAAATTGAAGGATTGGCAGAAGAACTTATTGAACTTTGTTCTAACAATGAAATATATAAGGAAATGGATGTCAAAAGCTGCAAAGACTTACAGAGGTACACATTTGGAAGTGACTAAAAGGTTGCTACCCTTGCAAATACCTACCCTTGCGAACAAGGTTTTTCTACCCTTGTAAATCTCAAAACAAAATACAGAAATCGGTTGGATCCTGAAGACAGCATCCTAGTTGCAGTGTCATCAAAAATTCCTGATATTGAGACTGTTGTATCAAAACAGTACTATTTTTTCAAGGCCAGAAAGCGGATACAAATTACATATATTCAAGCTTTCAATATTTTTTTCCATTAGATTTATTTCCGTGCCATTCTAATACCAGAAGAGATAAACATTTTTCCCAATGATAGCGGATTCAAAAACATTTTATTATTTTTTAATTCTTATTTTGTTTCTATATGATTTTGAAATGTATGAAGTAAACTAATTTTCCTTGTGTAAAGATAAAAAGAATATCTTTTTATTTATGTTTGTAAATGTGTAATTTACAAAAAAAATTATTGTGTGCTATGTCAATGTCACAAAGAGATACTTTTTTTTCGTATTCATAATTGAAAAAAAACAAATAAATAAAAATAAATAAATTTTTAAATAACTGTTTATTACAAGGTTTTGGAGGCACAGTTATTTTTGACAAAAAGATGCAAAGTATAACTAACAACATATCTTATTTTTTATAATTATTGATACTAAATTGATAAATAAATTAGAACTTGTTGATTTTGAAAAGATAATATAAATGTTTTTTCAAGACAAATCCGTTTCCAAATACTTGATTTAAACAAATTGTACCCATTTATAATAAAAACTAATGGCAGCAATTTTAGCTCTTTATCATAATCATCTGTAGAGTTATTTGTTTGCAAATGATTTTGCAAAATTTTGAAGATAAAATGAACTGAAAATACAACGTAGTCAAATCGGCAATGCGTTCCGCAGAAATTATTCTCTTGAACTCAATATGTGGCTATGTTATTCCCAGAGAGAAAAATATACTATATGTACATTGACTTCATAGACCATTCCTAGGACAGACGGAGAAATTGTAATACCATAATGTTTACTTAAACTTAATCAGTGCAACTCTATCTGACTAATTAAAGGAACATAAAAAAAATGAAAAAATGTTTCTTCTATATTCGAAATTAAAGACATTAAATTATCTTCATTAATTGTATCAACAAAAACTAAGAGCTAAATTGCAATTATTTAATTTTATAAAATATTCTGGCTCACCATTTTTGGACAATATTTATTTTCGACAGGAAACGCACGTTCCTCACTGGTCGAAGTATAATAGCAATTGACTGTATTTAAAAAAAACAAAAAAAAAACTTTAGAGTCTTGCCTCCAAGATAATACCACAGTCCCCCCCGTTACTACTTTTACAGTCTGATTGTTACACATTCTAAAAAAGGAGTTTAGCTTGTCCCCTCTATATAACTATCTGTATAACACATTATATTGTTCAAATGCTTAAAATGAAATGATAGTTTCAATTAATATATGGAAATTAAAATGATCAACGTTATGATTAAAATACTATATTTTAAGACCAATAAATTGTAACTTGTACAATTTGCTTATACAAGTTGCAAATTGTAAGTAACCTATTTATACTTGAATAGAAGTGAAATAAATAATGAATTTTTGGAGAAAAGTAATTAAAAGTTTGAGGTGTATAAAAGTCTTTCACAAAGTTTCACAATATATGTATATGTCCGAATGCAAACATATTTTTAATATATATATTTTTTAAGAATCTGTTAAAGACATAAGGACTTATATTTTTTTGACTGTTTGATGCATTAAATTAACTTATAAAAAGAGTTGGATAAATTTTATTCAGTGTGCATTAATTTGACATGGATTATAATTATTACAAGCATATACTTCGGTAAATGACATATATGTAAATATCTTTTTTTACTAATAGATGAGATAAAATACTATTCATAGTGAAGAGCATCGTGTGTGTTTTGGGCGTTACTACCAAAAATGCCTTGGAGAAAATTAACAGTGGAAGATTGTCCTGGAAGAAAATTGCACGGGCGAAAATTGCCCATGTTTTGTTCAAACTTCATGATGGATAATAAAAAATTTATAAATTTGCTTAATGTTATTCATGAAAAATATCTAAACATATTTGATTGTTCCATCCCCGAGTTTCCTTGTAATTCTTTAAATTAAATACAATATACTAAGAAATGGATGAAAAGGATTGGTATAGAGGGGGGTAAATAATGTAGGGCCTGTTTAAAAGTTAAATACCCTCAGAACTTGGATTGGCCCGTGGAATGTTGGATTACTATAAAAACCACTGCCAATTTATAGAATACATCCAAGGAAACCCTTTAATACCAAGAAATATTTCTTAAGTCTTCGGCTTGTAAATTGAAATCCCATTTGAACTATGTTTTTACTCCATTTAACTCTTTTTTTTTTTATGAATGCTACGTTACATGCTAATAAAATTATGGGTACTTCAATAGTCAATAATTGATTTTTCTTTAATTTTTGAATTTATAGTTTGTTAATATTCATCATGAAGTTTGAACAAAATAAGGGCAATTTTCCTAGAGGCCAATCTTCTCCATGGCAATCTTCCACAGGCAATTTTCCCTCGGGCAGTTTACTGCGTATGGTTTTGGGAATGTTAAAAAAAAAACTCCAAATTAACATGGTAACCATGACCATATGAAGACTTTTGGAGGAGAGCAACTTGCTGTCATTTTGTTTCATTAGATCAGCTAGAATTAGATGTGACGTGAGGGGAAACAACGATAGTGGAAAAAATTACCCTTATGTAGATCCTCAATGTTACTCTTGGTCCAAGAAGGACTCACAACGCCACAACCAATCCTCGGGGTTACTGTCCCCGTGTTTTTGAGCGCACATGAATGTTCAATCAGGTCTTAAATATAATTAAAAGTAGTAGGAAAGGAAGTTCTTCTCAGAATTTAAATAATAATGCCAACAGCTAAGGAAAAGAAAATAAATTATGCAGATTATCAATTAAAAAAATACAAAAAAAAAACACGGGGCAACTAAGAAATACACACGATTTCCATATTTAACTACCGTATGTATTTAAGTATGCAGTTACTGATAGTAATAAAATTTTGTCAATAACGAACTCAGAAATAATAGTAGAGGAAAGTTCGTTTCTTGTAATTGCATAACATACAAAATGATGTATTTATGTGGTATGCCCACCCTTTGTCTTGAATATATATTTTACTTCATATGGGATATTTTTAAAGTTCAACTCATAAATAAATCGATCATGAAGACTGTTGTCCATACGATCAACCTAAAAAAAGATTCACATCAGAGAAGAGGATAATTATTTCGTAAGTGCTATTGTTAATGAAACGCTTTTCGTATCTGACACTTTATTTAGATCCCAGTTATTATTTTATATTTATTTGTTCTCTCTTCAAGAATAAAATAATAATGATCATTTATTGAAATATAAGATAACATATATTTGGATATAAACTACAAAAAGCCTGACCTCTTCCATTATAAAATCATTTTAATCTAAACTCATGATTGCAACCCAGCCAGCTATGTTGGTTTCTAATGACAACTAATTCAGAGTTGAAAAAGTGTAGAACAGGCCAACAGACAGGTATACAACCACCATGAAGACAGAGGAAGGAATTGACAACATTAAATTCATTTTGAAAACTAACCATGCTGCTTTAATCATGGTCTATGGAGACATTTCAACAACTTGTTTTATTTTCACAAAAGATGTCGTTAAGGCCATCAAAGATCAGATGTTACAAAATCCCTACCGTATTATAGATAGAGACATAGTAATGTTAATATGATCTATAATAAAAAAAGTAGACCTTGGAGCTATGTCAAGGACCAGAAAGAAAAAAAAAGATAAATGAAAATACTAAGGATAAAAGCTTCGTTCGGTCTAAAAGTAGCCTCAACTTCATAAAAGCAATTCCACCATTGGTTTTTTTTTTTGTTGTTTTTTGACAATAAATTATTCAAGATTAACAAATGTATATCCAAGCCTGATGAAGTACCTTACATAATTAAATTCACGGTTTTAACCGAAAATGCTGCTTCAATTATGGTCTCGTCATCTTTTTTCACACAATTATGAATAGTGTTATGTGATTCCTTATTTATTCGGTCAAGTCCAATACGAACTGACACATCACTAACTATTAATAACCACTAAATTCATGTATAACAACATATAATTGAATATAAAAGCATGAACTGACGAATTATCAAAAAAAGAAGTAAAACAATGGTACTTAAATACCGGTCACATCAAATGAGAGTAAAATAACAAAGACTTAACCGCGTGATATTAAAGTAAATTCCTCCAAAACACTCGTAAATGTTTGTAAAATTTAAAACCTAATAATATGTATAATATATTGTACATGGATGATTTTCCTTTTTGTGGAATATAATTCTTTTGGTTTTGAAGAAAGGGATGAAGGATGGTAAAAAAACATTGATTTATTGCTATATGGATGTACCTTTTAGTAAAAAAATAATTTGCTTTTTGTGAATCAGCATAAGTCATAATTATTAATGCAGTTTTTAGGTGAACTATTTATTATAGATGAGAGGTATTCATTTGTTTATTACATATTATTATAAACATTCATCAAAATAATAAGCACTAATAAATTAAAAGCATATAATTTAATTTAATTATTTTTCAATTAAAGGCATGCACACAGGATTTTTTGTTGGATTGTAATAATAGATGGATATGGTGAGAAGAGCTGCTGTCATGGAAACTTTCTTTAATTCACTCACAAGTAGTGATGGGAATATTCAAACCAAAAAATTCCAATGCCGATCCCGATTTATTGATATTTTAAATAATAGTTAAAAAAATACCATTTTGCTATAAATTTCTAAGAATCACAATTTATAAAATAAATTGGTTTCCTTTGTTTTATATAAATATTGAGGATTCCTCTGGATAACTTATTCCCCTGAAGTAACAATATTTGCAAATGTGTTTAGAACACTTTTGTTCAAGTTTAGCTTGTGTTCTATATTTTTTCTTCGCTACTTTTTTTCTCCTTAAACTATTTTATTACAAAATTTATAGAATTGTAAAACTCAATTAAAAAGCTCACATGGTCGTTTTTCATATCTTGACGAATATATTTAATATATCTTTTTTTTTCATAACTTAGAAAAGTAATAAATAATTCAATACTCGTATAATACATAATAATTGGAATCGTCAGTTAAAAAATATTTTCCAGATGCTAATTCCAGAAAAAATACCTGATTCCAAATAATCTTTCCATCACTACAAAAAAGTGTTCAGATATAGAGATTCAAATAATATTACACGCCTGTTTGTAAGAAGAAAAGAAACCAAAAATGAACGTGGTCGCCCTGACTATTTGAAGAATGGTTGGGAAACCCTTTTACTTCTCATGATCAAAAGTGGTTCCGCTTATTAAATGGTTAGATCCTCATTCTATACCAACAAGTCATGAGTGAAAAAAGCAATACTGTACTTTATGTGCCTTGGCGATTGAAAATTTAAAGCACCTCTTCTTTTATGTCCGTCCGTGTGGTAATTAATTATTAGAGTGGAAGAGTTGGTACAGATACGAAGTAACTGCAGAATCAGGAAGGGTGATTGGGTAGCGTCAATGGCATCACACAGAAAAGTTCAAAATAGAAGCCTTGATAACAAAAATACAGTCAATCATGTACGCGTCCAGGACTAATAAAAAGACAAAACCTCCAGGAATGGAGAATATGGAATAAAGATCCATATCAATGATGGAGAATTTCAATGAGAATATGAAACTGATTAAATTTATATAAGGAACTAGAAGGGTCACACGTGTGCGTGCATAATGAAAGGAGGGAGCAACAGAAAGTGTTGAAAGATATTTTATAAACTTTTTTTTATTTCGTTATAATTTTTGAAGTAGTGATCCTTTAAATACTTTTATTAGTTGAAATGTTAATTATTGTTTAATTATCTTAGACATTATTGTTGGATCCGCATGTTATAAGTTCTGTCTTTAATTTATATTGTTTATTTTAGGAAAATAAATTGAGGTTTTTAATAAAGAATGTTTGAGAAGAGAGGAGAGCTAGATCAGTTAGAAGCAGAGGAAGAAAATAAACATTAATCCTTCTCCTAATACAACAATGATAAAGGCTGGAATTACTACGATGACAATCCTCAATTATCTTCCAAGTCCAACAAAGATGTCGACATTTCTAACCCACAACAAATCCTCAGAGTGATTCTTTTATTGTATAACAAAAAAATAATGATGACATTATTGGTAAGCACAAATTTATTTTCAGAAAACAATTGTAAAAAGAGGGCAACTTCCAAATTTCATATTTTTTAATGCATTTATATATAATTAATGAATAAAATCTGTTTTATTTGTTAGATTGCTCGTTATTTTGGAATTGGTGATCTGAAAAATGAACCTTCTTCCAGTCGAGACAATGTAAGCTCCAATGATTTTTCTCAAAATTGAGTGGGGATTACATTTATATTCATCAACAAAATACCGTCTATTTCTTTCAACAAATTGTTGCTATTAACTGATTGAGTGTGCTTCATATTGTATTTAAAATAGCCTAAAAAGATTATCATAATAACAGAATAAGAAATTGATAGATTTTATTAGAAAGACCACATCGGGACAAATATAAGTATTTTAAACTAAACAAAGGTTCTAAACCAGTGGTTCTTAACCTGAGTTCGATCGGACCCTAGGGGTTTGGTGAGACACTCTCAGTTTTTCTGTTTTTGAGGAGGAAATATTGATAAATGCAATAAAGATTTTCAGCTATGTCAGCTGAAAATTATTCACAACTTAACAACATGCAGCTTAATCGGGATCAGCCAATCAACATTTAGAGCACTAATTATGAATAAGTACGGCATTCCTTACTCACAAAAAAAATACTGCATCTTGTAGTAATCTGACAAATCCCTGCTTCTTTTCCCATTACCAGTGTTCTCATTTTTGATTGGTTGAATTGATGTCTTGGTAAAGTGTTGGGAACAATTCCCAACAGTTGATATTGTATACAAATTTTATAACTGGGAAGAATGAGCCAACTTTCAACTGATTTTCTGTCTTTTTTCTGTTTCTCTTTGGAGAAAAGGCTGAAAGATTCAATAAACATGACAAACATTGTGGAATTGTGATGTTTTTGGTGTTGACATCCATCGATGAACAGGTCGAAATCCAGTTTAACCTACCTTTATGTTATATTATTATCAAAAATGTATTAATTGAAATCCTGTTTTGATTAAAGGGATTTAAAGTTGTTGTAAATATTGATAGCAAACTCCTTCTGGTAGTTAGTTATAACATTACATGTCATACTTTGTCTTATTTTGACAAATAATCAGATAGGTCTTTAGTCTTTATGTAACGTGTTTTCATGGAAGAATGAAAAATAGTTCTTATATATAAATAAGTAATTAACTAAGTTATTAATTAATTGTATTGTATGTACATGTCTATGGTACTATTTATAATTAATGAAAATTACTAATATATTATGCATATCATCATAATGGTTTATATAGAGTTATATGCATAGACTGAAAGCAATTATAGCGAAGCAGGACTCACAAATCACTAGTCCGACGTCCCGGGGCTATACACTTTTACACTCTCTAACCGACAGGCTACCTAAATATATACCCGTTATCTTTGCAGAATGAGGATGAACATAGATGAAAATAATAATATCCGCCAGTATGATAAAAATAACCCGGCTATTAACGTGGTCACCCTGAAAGTGTGAAGAATGTTTTGGAGGATAGCAGAGCTATCATAACGTTTCCCTTAAATATGCTCCAAGTAGATATCCATTAAAAATTGAGATGGGTTTATTTCATTGCTAGTGTCAAAAGTGGTCTCTTCACCTTCACAAAGCTTTTTTCACCCACTTTTTTAATAGCTCTCTTGACAGTCTGGCGTAAAATCCTGAGATCTCTTTCATGGTCCCTCATGTATTTGAGAGGATTGATCTGCGCTGTTTTTCTGAACTCCTCTAGCTCCAGTTTGTCCTTATTGAAAGAACCCTTCTTCCTCTCCAATGTTTCGAACTTGTCGACGGCGAAGACGGTGGCTAGAGACACCCAACTGCTTGGAGTGAGGGAATGGAAATTCGTCGATGACGTTCAAGTGTCATTTTCTCGACTCGTGCGTAAGCTAGCGAGCTCAGATATGTTTTGTTTCGTAGCTTATGATTTATGCTTAAATAATTAGGGTCATTAAACTTTTTTTACTACGGGCCTGATAACTGAAAGAATTACAAGCGCAGGCCGCATACTCATTTTGTTCAATAATTGCAAGCCAGAATGAAAGCTCTGGGGGAAAGACTAAAAACTAAAATTAGCATTCCATGATAATCATGGGTGAGTGGTGTGCAAAGAACAAAAAATATATATTTACGAAAAAATCATTAAAGAAGAGACTTTAGCAAAAAGGTAAGTGTTTCCCACACAGTCCTTGCTGATGTATGATGCAGTATATGAACAGAGCGTCCCAAAATTTGCAAATCTTTCAACTGAGTCCTGAATGCCTTGCTAGACCCTTCATCACTCCAGTCATGTTTTTTCCTCCATCAACTGTAACACCTCGATGTAAACTTCCACTGAAGTTTATAGTCTTGCAAAGTTTTTCGCACCTCCATGAATATGTATTTTCCTGTTGTTGTTCCAAACAAATCAGTTTTCTCAGGACACAAATCGTTTCCTTCTTCCATCATACACTCTTAGATTAATTTGGCATCAGTAAATGGTTTTATTCATTCTGCCATCTTGTAGACTATTTTGTAACTTGTAAATATTCATTTTCAGCAAACTTTATCTTCAAAAGTTTTTTTGAGTTTCTAAACCACATTTCATTGACTCATATTTCTCAGAGCATACTTTCCTGAAAAATTTAAATATGTTGATAGATGTTTCGTTTCATAGTGACGTCAAAGATTGTACTTTTTCAAAGCTGCTACACTTTCGTTGCATATTACACAACTACCTTACTGGTTCTTTGTTTCCACAAACTTGACTCCTCACTCTTTATTGAAAACGCCGCGCTCGGCGTCATCTTTCTATTTTAGTAGCCATAATGAAGGGTGAAAAAAGTGGGATCTGAAAATGACACTTACACTAAATATATATGGCTCAAAAGGTATGGAATTGGACAAAGGTATACTATACTTATTTACAAGATAATCCCCCAAAAATACACTCCAACAAAAGTAAATTTAAGAAACATTGTGATCAAGATCTTCTACAAAGAATACTCAACATAATATTCAAATTTAAATTTTCATCGCAAAGTTTCATTTTATGCAGTAAATCCATGTGCGTTCGACGGGACAGATGAACTGACGACAGGGACCTGATCTTGCCCGGGGGACATGGTTCGGGGATCCTTGCTTTAATATAGAAAATATGAATTAATTTTAATACCTCTACCTTTAATATTTATTGAATTAGTAAGTCCTCAAATTTCAATGGACCACCCGGTATTTAATGAGTGGTATTTGTGATTATTTCCTTTCTGTCAGGGCTGCTTACAGTAAATGTAATTAAAAGTTATGACAGCTTTTGTGTTCTATATCCTACATTCTTTTGATAGAGAAGATTACCACATTTATGTTCAGTTTCTGTTATTTTCACGTACCGGCAGGACATATTATATACAGTACTGGGTATGATACTTTAATATTTGAAATGAATATATATTATAATCGTAAGAGGAAGAAGAAATAAGATATATATTTTTTAATCTTTAACAGTCCATTAAAACTAAATATGTTTGGAAATATATGTATTTCATAAATACTTTAAATAATATGTGTGCATGAAAGATAATAATGGTAGATAATTAAATATAATCGGACAATATTACCAATGTCGAAATTGTTAATAACAAATATGAGTTTGCAAATATATATATAAACTAAAATTACTCTCTTCCGCTAGTAAATTAATATATCTACCATCCTACGTGGATGGAATTTGTGGATCCTTATTCTCAAGGATGACTTTTTGAGTGAAATATAAGGAAGTTGCTTGTTTTATCAATAGATAATATTCACATCCAATAAGTAACAAAATGCAATAAGAATATCTAAATAATTATTATTAAACTGACGTTATTTTCCCTTCAAATCTTAATCCTGAAAAGAAATTTTTCTTTCCAAATTTTAATATTGAGCATGATCTTTACAGAAACCATGGATTGTATTTTGCATTATACTTCCAGAAAAATATATTTATATTATTCTAAAATAATAACTAAAGATGCATTACAAAATTATTAGCCAATTACTATGTACCATGAAACAAAGTTCAGGGTATAAAATTATTTTATTGTTATTTCAGCTCGTGAAACAATGAAATGAAGAGTAAAACCTTCAACAAACATATGTTGGGCCTTCCAACCTTTTTTTAAATATTGTTTTTTAAAGAATAAATTCAATTTCGATTCCTATTTCGACTTAAAAGAACTATAACGACGAAAATAAAAGTTAAAGTCAATTCATATAAACGTTTGAGCATATGAAAGAATTATGATTTATATGATATCTTCATTAGAATACCCAAAAAAATTGTCTAATTATACAAACATAGAGATAATTTAGTCTCTTATATGGAATCTAATATTTTTTTCACTTGTTATAGATTATACATAAAGAATTAACATTATATATTAGAGGGGGAGGTTGTTCATTTATGAAAATAAGTAAATTAAATTTCAGCCCAACTTTTCCAGCGACCACATATCTTGGTTGTACTTTAGTCAATAAATAAAACAGCCACAAAACCTATCACCCACCCCAAAAATTACTGCTTCACCAATAAATGTCTTTTTTTTTTTTAATGTAATAAAAAGAAATTCACGAATGCCGTGATTATTAAAGCCTTTCTATGCTATAATTAATAATTATATATCATTTTAAATTAATAAAATACGGTTGTACTGGTGTATATGTCTATTTATTACTAAATAGTGATACATACAGGAAAATTGTTGATGTATATTACATATATTTGTGTAGTTTTTGTGTATTTGTTATTCGTGTCTTCATAGTTGTCATGTAAAAAAATACATACCTAATATAAAAAAATAATAAAGTACAGTTTTAAGGTCAAATAGAAGGTCACAAAAAAGGTTAATTTTTTTATAAATTTTTATTATAGCGTAAGTGCAAGGGTGTCCATTTTTTAGGGTCACATTTTAATTCAATCTTCTGTTGAATATTAATGAAAAGGTTCTATTTGTGAAGTTTTATTCTTCAAAGGGAGTTTTTTGACCTCTATAGCCATTAGAAAATGACTTTATTAAAGGACTTCTCTGTTTGTAAAGGGATTCAAAAATTTCAATTATAAAGTTACATATTTTTTTTTTTTAATAAAATATAAACGCTGGTGCTTAAAAAATAAATTAACTCTCGCTGGCCTTTAGTATGGAGGATCATGTTTTTGTAAGAGCTCTAGAGACTAAAGTAATCATAAATCCTATTCAAAAAAGTTTATCTTTATCTTATTATTATCATTTCGTTCTTGAAGAGATTACCTATATGAATTGATAAAAAATAGGAAGAAACCCTGATTCTATACGGCTTCAAAGGGACCAACAAGGGACTACGTTTGGCATGGATGGGGCTATCTAAGCTCCAGACTTATATCTAAGCGACGCGTTTGATAGGTGTCTGCCCCTTCACCAAGAATAGCGGAGGTGGCTCTCGACGAGTTTAAATTAATGCGAATAAAGCCGGACCTTTAATTCATTTAATCCGACGAAAATGTTGTGGCCGGGATTTCTTGATTTTTCTGAATGTTTATGTATTCAGTTGTTGTTGTTTTTTACATCATAGTTGGTAGTTATTTTTTATATAATATGTAGAAAGTGCATTAGGTTGTGTTAGAAAAAAAATTCTCCTAAAAAAATTAATTGATAAAAGTATTGTGTATTTATGTGTGTATTTCCTCATAAATAATGGATAATAACACTGAGGATTTCTTGGGAGTTATCTTCCTTATTATTAATGTAAAATTTGCCTTTTTAGCCGAAATTTAATATAAATTAATCGATTAGATGACTAATCAAATGCATTAATATGAAGAATACTTAGATTGGGGTTAATCTCAATGCCTCTAAAAAATTAATTACTTATTACAGTTAGTCAAACAACTGACTTTCTTTGATTAAGTAAAATGTCAAATAAAACTTATATAAAACAGTAACCAAAATTTATACATCAACTGGTATAGATGAAAAAAATATGAAAATTATAGAGCACAAGATTTTATGTAGGTAGTTGCAAACTCTAGAGTGTTTTTTATTTTCAGAAGTTATTATTTTTACCAGAAGCTTCCATAGGGGGCGAGCTGGAGGGGCTATTGGGTTCAGTAAAATGGAGGGTCTGACTTCCAAAAATTCCTGCTTTTGTCCTTGTTAGATATAGAGTGGAATTTGTGTTTATTTACTTCCTCTTATAACTGATTGGAGATAATTTAATGAAACATCTTACAACTAAGCTGCTCTCCTCAAAAATATTCTTCAAATTGCTTGGAATACTACGTCACTTTTGGGGTTTTTTGGTTACTATTTCTAAATACCACCAGTTAATATAAGTTAGGGATTTTAAATCTGGAAACTTGAAGGGTAACATATATTACATTTTATTTTCCAAAATTAATTCAGTAATTCATATACCTTTTATTCTTAGATGTAGGTGTCCATCATGAAGTCAATCACTCGAAGCAACTACCTCTAGCTTCAATCGCAGTCTTCAACATGGTTCTGAACCTTGAAAAGGCCTTGAAGAGTTACTTCTTGATCATATTGGAAACCACCTTGAGAATTGAAGCCTCCAAGGACTCAACAGTGTTATGTGCATTTTTATTGGACGTTCTCTCCAAAATACCCCACATATTCAATGGGATTCGAATCGTGCGAGTTGGGATGCCACATTCAGGAATAAGACTATCTCCAGGAAGTCAGGGGTGCGTATTTTGTTCTTGGAACGATCATTAGTCCTTCTAGCAGGTGTTCCCGACCCATCAGATTCTTTGAAAGCCTTGACAACATCTTATACAATTAATTTGGGCAGCTCATAATCTCAAATAATCCGAGGTGAGCACCCAGAACGAAGTTAACCCATAATGGCCACATGGCGTTCGTATTGGGAGAATTCAAATTTATCAAAATAGATCTTAGTGTTGCCAAGATATTAAGGACTAAACTTGTTCCGTATTTAAAATTTCAACTTGTTGTGAAGTTTTTATTATTAAAATCAAAGTTGAAAGTAAATCAATTTACAAAAAAGCAAATATAAACTTAAATTTCTACAAAGATCTGTTTTACTTTAATATCATATAAATGGATTTAATATATAATTATTATTATTGCTATCTGGGCCCCAACTTATCAATTGTAAACATCTGCTACTCAAAAAAAAAAAAAAAAAAATATAGAAGTCATAACATGCAAAGAAAAAGAACTATTGTGATAATTTGGATATAAAACTTTTGTAATTTGTGTTACAAAAGTAATCAAAAGTAAGTGTGGCACTTAGAAAATAAATTGCCAATTTACCTTTATTAATAAAATACAATATTAAGTTTTTTCTTGAATCTCAAAATTGACTTTTTTTTATCATTGGATTGAAACGCATATTACAAAAATTCTTTGAGCTTTTCTAGCACTATCTAAAAGTTGTGATGCGTCAACATAAAATAATATTGAACAAAAATTAAGGAAAGGAGAAATTCCATATTTATTTTATTAAATCTCAGTTAATTTTTTTACTTCATATGTGTATATACATAAAGGGTACAAGTTGCAAATTGTATAAACAAATTGTACAAGCTGCAATTACTTAATTTTAAATTCATTAATTTAATTACAACACTAGTACAAACACGAGCTATCTTCAAAATAACCGATGAAAAATTAAATCATTTTATTTATATTTAGTCTGCTTATGTTAGAATTCTAAGCTAAAACGATCTACTATAAACTATTATTATATAATGGGTAAATTTCTATTTTAATACCTTCTTGTATACTACATTTTTAGTTGTTTTCAGTCCATTTGATGTAGATATAATCAAACCTGCAGCTCCTTTTGACACTCTTGAAAATGCAACATATAGTTGACCATGTGAAAATACTGATTTTGGTAAATAATTAGCAATTTTTTCAAATGTTTGACCTTGTGATTTATTTATTGTGATTGTTATTGCTAAATTGTACGTTCCTTCTTTATCCATTAGGAAAATACATACTAAGAATAATTTGTTAATCCTCTTGTTCCTTTATTTACCTAATTCCCGTTTTTAATTCGTATTTATTCGTTCTCCTCTTTTCTGTTCGGGCAATAATTCGTTTATTGGATGATGTTTTTTTGTGCATTTTCAACACATTGCAACCCATACCTTAGAAAAAAACTTAGAGACACGCAGAATCGTTCTTGTTGTATAAAAAAATAAAACTTATTAGCAAAAAAACATACTTGCTATCCAGATGCCAGGAATCGTGTATGATCAGAATAAACCATATCCCTAACTATGTAACTCAGAATTCCAAGCAAAATTTATTTATTTTCTAAAGTCTGTATCTATTTCCATTCAGTTTTTAAGATTGTTTTTCCAAGGGGGACGAACGGAAATTAGACACACATATAAATTATTATAATACTATGTAGTGTTAGTCAGTCTAAATTGCCAATGATTGACTAATACTATCGCTTTCTTTGGATCTATTCAAATTAAATGGTTATTATTTATTTATGAGTAATATAACTTTGGTTATTGGAGCTATCTTACGTACTACAGAATATTTTTATAATTCTTATACTAATCAATTATTCCATAATCCTAACCCCAATTACTACTCTAAACCCTTCATTTAAAATTGTTAATCTAATTTTTTGGTTGAAATTTGAAAAATATCCTTATACAGATTCCAAGTTGTTCACAACCTATTCATAGACGTACAGTCAAATCCAGGTATAAGAAATAAAGAAAGTAATACATTTTCTCAGATACCTATTTTTGAATATATGAAATACTTCGCATAGAAGTCTCATGAAGTAACAAATCTGCAAATATATCGACTTCAAACGAATTCATAAGATTGCCAAATGGCATTGATGAATTTTCTTTTTTATAGAAACAAATCCTAAGCTTTAATTGTTCTTTATGTATATTTTTAAATTTATTAGACATTGCTATTCAATCATAGAGAGTAGACTGGAGAGGTTGTGGCCCCCTTCAAATTAATTAGTCATAACTTTGTACTAGAAAATTCAATATTTTAAATTAAATTTTTCAATTTTATTTATATTATGTGAAGCTACAGATTTTTGAAGGTTTTTTTCAAAAAAATAAATTTTTGATAAATAGCTATAAATTGTTTAACTTGTTTTTCAAAAATTTACTACTTGAAATATAATTTTTTTTGTGATTAGCTGTGAATTTTTGAAATATTGTTTCTAAAAAATTTAATTTTTTGAGAATTAACTATAGACTTTTGATTTTTTTAATAAAATTTTTTGTGAATAGCTGTATTCTTTTGGAATTTTTTTACAAAAAATTAATATTTTTGGTTGTATTATTGAAAAAATTTTAAAAAAATATCAATTTTGGATTTTTTTAAGCTTAGACTTAGATTAGGACTAAAAAAATCCATTATAATAATTAAAATCTCCAACTCCAATTTTCTTTTTTATGCACATAAGATTTCAACAATTTTACTTTTTAATATACTTCGAATCTAAGAAAAATCCAGATATAATCTACTTTTCATCTAAAAAAACCGTTTCCTTTATTCGAATTTGTATGTAATTGAGTCTATTAAATCTATTTACTCAAATTAGTATGATGAGTGCAGATATCCACAAAATTAGACAAAAGTTTCATAAGAATAATTTATTGTCAGAATTTGAAAATAATTTTTCATCAAAGAATGCAAATGTTATTCACTCTAAATTTTGAGAAAAATCATTCTAGCTTACTTTTTTGTTTTCGGGCTATAAATATAAATTTTTTTCTCAAACTTTTCCACAAACTATATTTCATACTTCACGTTGAAATATATACACATACTGTTTATTTAGTCCTTATTACTAACAAGGCAATTTGTATAGAATTTGGAGATCAAAAATCAATTAAATTAATTTATGTGTTGATTAAATTAATGACTCTTTATTGCTTTTTCTCCCTTACTCATTATGAAGTGATTTACTATTATAATTTTAATTTTGTGTAATTACTTATTTCATTACATTTAGTAATACACTATTTGAATAAAGAAAAAGTATAATGTATTGATTTTGGAATAATGTGACTGTAAACTTAAAACGAAGCATAAAAAACGTCGGAAAAATTGCAAAATATTGTTTTATCGCAACCTCTTTTTCTCTAAATGTTAAGTAACTCTTGGATATAATAAAGATATAGATACTTACTGAATAGAAAGAAATAAAAAAAATAAGTAAATAAATTAGATAACCAATTATGTAAATAAATTATTCCTTACGAAAATCAAAATACTGAAGTTTTGGCAATGGTTTTTTAATTGAAACTACCAAAAAAAATATATTTGAATTTTCAAATGCAATAAACAATCCCATTTAAGATGAGTATTTTATATTTACTATATTTATTTTGTTATAAACTGTCGGCACAATATAAAATTGATAATTTTGTTGAACATAGATTGGTAAATACTAAATAATTTGCTATAGTTAACTCAAAAAGTTTAATGTTGTTTATTTAAAAAATTGTATATCTGATATTACAAGCCATAAAATGCTTACTGAACTTATTACATCATATAATGTCAGTTTAACAATGAGATTGCATTTAAATTAGTGATAAGTTAAATGGGGATCATCTTAGTTTGAAAGTTTCTTGTCTGGTTAATTTATGTTTAACTTTTTATTGTTCACCTTATTATTTAATTAGTATATTATTTCTAAACATAATTATTGTTCTTTTAAGATAAATTTATATAATAGTACCAACAGAGGTACTGCCTAATATTGTAAGTCCTTAAAAAATTTTAATTGGCAAATTACTGAAAACATGAAAAGTATTCTTTTATTCTCCGAAGCTCTTATTAATATTTTGAAAAGATAACATCTAAATATAAAGTTGCCATAAAAGCAATATAAAATAACATAAAAATAATTAAACTAATTATAAAAAATACACCTACAAATATTAAAAAGTCCATAATATGGAAAAGGGATTGATAAAAATATTATTAATATTTAAAATACGCAACATTTCTAATTAATAAACACGCAACCTTTCATTTTTATTCAATTTCATTCTTCTAATGTCTACTTGCACATAATTAAACAACATGACAACACGACTTTTCGGGTACTAAAAATCTTATAATTTTTTTACTATTTAAATCTAAGATGACCATATTTTGATTTCTGAAAAGGAATAGGTGTTTTACCTAATTAGTGTTCCAATTTTTAGGTTGAAACGGGTAACATTTAATAAAATATACGAATAAAATTTTGATATTTTTTAAATTCTTGTTTATTTCTTTGATTTTTATGTGAAAAGGAATTTTTTTTTTTGCTTTTTTACTTTAAATTGATTTTATATTAAATCCATTTGATAATTTACTGAATTCATAAAAAAAATAAAAATATGAACTTATAAAATGTTCCACAGACGTTCAAACTGAATGTATGAAGAAGAAATTTTCGGAAACAAAAGGAATCATTTAATGGTCCATATAGTATATTTTAAAGAATATATATCAGGACTCGTAATTTTTCACACCAAAATTTTCAAAATTATCATTTTTTTTTTCTAATGTTAGATAAAGTATAGATGTATCGATCATAAAATGTTGGTATCTTGTTCTAAACCACGTCGTTACCTATACTGTATCATGCAACCTTTCCCCGAAATAAAAATTCATCCCTACATTATAATTTTTATTCAATAATAATTGTTGGGAATTGTTTACATTTAAAAAAAATATAATTCTAAATCAACCAATCGCCGTTTAGAACACTGCGTAGAAGAAAAGAAAAAGGAATATTCACAGCTTACCGCAAAATACAATCTATATTTTTTTTGTGATAGCAAGGTAATGCCGTGAAACCCTCAAAAATATCATTAACATCACAATCATAGATATCAGATGTTATGTCATCATTAAAATAATATTGCCATATAAACATCATTAAATAATAACAAAATAAGTATATTGGCATAATAATCTGATAGGTTAAATAGATATAAGTTAATATTTTAATTCTATTGGTAAACTTAAGTATCACTGCGGTTTTAATGGAAATAAGTTCTCTAAATAGGGATGGGTGTTAAAATGAAATTCTTTTTTTTGCCATAATTTTGGACTGATTATTATTTTTTTATTTTTTAACCAAAATTCTATCAAAATATAATTATTAAAAAGGTGGACTAAAATTGAATTTGATCGTTTTCCTAAATAACTACCTTCCTTACTTAAAAACGGGGTTGTAATAAATATTATTCCATATTAACCCTAAAACAACAAGTAAGTTAATACATAGTTAGAATTGTCTGATTTTTTGAAATTTCACAGAACTAAAATATTTCTTTTAAAATTTTGGCCAAACTTTTTGAATTTGAAATTTTTGACTTTTTGATTAGAAAAAACGAACTTTTGTTTTGTTCCTTTAACTGTTTTCATAGAGTTGCACTGATAAAGTATGAGTAAATATTACAGTATTATAATTACTCCATCTAACCTAGGAATCTGGTGTGATGTACATATACATAAAGTATATCTAGGAATGACCAGGCGAGAATCTACGCACATTGAGTTCAATAGAAAAAAAATTCGAGCGCGTTGTTCATGAGCTACGTCGAGAACTTTTTTACATTCAAACTAACTGATTGACTCTACTTGTTGATTTTCTTTAAAATAAACAATTTTCTCCATATTACATTTCTAAAATTAGACTTTTTTTTTTACAAGTATTTTTGCGTATTTTCGATAACAAAATACATTTGCAAAAATGAAAGTGTTTTTAAAACTTCAAACACAGCCTATAATTAAGTACGGTATGTATTTTGAATGCATAAATGGGGGGGGGGGCATTAAAAAATTGCGCACGCACTTATAAATCTCCCTTCATTTAAAATCTAACTATTTTATCGTATTTAGAGATGAACACCTTTAATACAACCATTAGCCAAAAGAAATCAAGCAAAATACACACTTTGATTGATTTATGGACGAAATCCCTGATCCATTATCTAAAATAAATGATTTCTTTCAAATAAAGGTGAGCCCTTACATTGTTGTGTATATATATGTATTGTAAGTAATAGTGTTGGGTTTCGGTTCGAGACTGTTATGAATGTTAGCGGAGCATGCTAATTTTTTCCTCTAATAAGTTTGGTGTAGGACGGTCTACCATAAATTTTTTCTCAAAATCTGTCTTAAAGATAAATTAGGTCTGGATCGATCTCACTTAACATTTGGTCGAGCTAAATTCTATAAATGAACTATAATGGGGACTTGGTAGAGTCCCAAACCTCCGATTACAATCAAATTGAGTTTTGTATCGCAATTAGTTCCAAAGTTATGATCGATTATGCATTTTTACTTTTTATGATTCATTGACATTAACCTCACAAAATTTAATAGCTTCTTATTATGATCATATATATTCTTCGTACTAAGTTTGATACAAATTGAATTGTAAGTTTTGCATTAATTCTGGTAACTAACAATCAAACAAATAAAGGCAAAAACAACATAATTGACGAAGGTAAATATCGACGACATCATGTGTGTTTCAAAATGGTGAACATCAACCTACAATATTGTCATATGCAGTAAAATATGTTGCATAAATCATATTTGTACAGCTCATAGATTGGGACAGAGGAGAAAATCGGTGTGTTTGATTGAGACCGTATATTCATAACGAAAAAAATGAAATTATTATGCGCATTGCACATAGATACCATATTCGTATCACGCAACCTTTAATGAAGAAAAAAAACTTTGATCCATAGATTGAGAGCAAAATAAATCATCTATATCTAGACCCAAATTATCGGTCAAAATTTTTATAAAAAAATTGAATTAAGACCAAACCGACAAAAAATTTCGGTCTCGGACCGATTTTCAAAAATAGTACATTCCTACATTCAACAAAATACTGTTATTTATGGAGTTGAGCCATTTTTGTTTCTTTTGAGGAAATTTGTATTTTCTTTCTTATTTATGGATGTAAATGGTTATTTGTTAAATTAAAGAGACTAAAATTTATATGATATCCAAAAATAATACTTCTTTCGAGAACCGAAAAGGAAAATTTTAGAACATTTGAATTTGTCAGTAGGTATAGTAAGTAATGTGTTGGTCCTTATTTATTCGGTCTAGTCCAGTCCAGTCTTAAAACTGGTCCTAAAAACTGATTACAAAAGGAAGAATAAAGTAGAGTGATGTTATCAAGGGCCAAAATGGTTTTTTTTTTACTTAAAAGTTTCTAGAACAGAACTAGCCCGAAATAATACGGAACTGCAGTTGTCAGTTTTAAATAATGACCAACAGAAAACCAGATACAAATTTACAATATTTTTTATTTATTTGACTTTAATTCAAAATGAGAGGGAAACAGTATAAAATATTTAGACAATTTATGAGATGGAATTGTATATATTTCCATTATTGGAAGCTATGCCAAAAAAACCTTACATAGTTATAAAATTGGAATTTTTATAGGTATGCTTACTTGTGTTGGGACTCAGTCCAAAAATCCTATTTCGGTCTGGAATAATTATAATTAATTTTGTATCAAACTAATTCAGTTCTTTAAAAAAGGTCAATTTAGGCCAGTCCCATAAAAAATAAAGTCTAAATTGTTACCACAGGAAAATTTGGTACATTTTAGTCATATAAAAAATCAATGTTATTTAAAAATCGATCAAGATTAATTTTAGCGATAGCTCATTGATGACGTCATGTGTGTGTTGTACACTTAGAAATATCATTAAATAAAGAGGTTGAACGAGTGTGACCCACAAATCAAGCTGTAACGGAGTTATAGTAATTTTAATACTATAATTAGCATGGCTACAGAGTTGTGTAGTTGGAAAATTATCATTGAATCCGCCTCCAGCTACAAAAATTATTATTATTTATGTATATAAAACTTATTCATAATCTAAAGCTTACATATTTCGTTTTTTATAAATAGTTATAAATTATACGTATTAAGTATTATAAATTTATGATACTTGAAAATCAACTCACTTTTAAATTTTACTTCACACATTTCAAGCGTGTTCTATATTTTATATAGTCATAATACCGAAACATCTATAAGGTCTATGAATAACTCCTTGATGACGTCATGAATGTGTTGTGTGTTTGGAGATGTCATTAAATAAAGAGGATGAATCAGAGTGACCGAGAAATAAAGTTGTTAAGGCGTTATAGTAACTTTAATACTATAATTAGGGATGGGAATATCGTCTAAACTGCAAGTGAGTTAAACACTGACAGAGATTATAATAAACTATAGTACTTTTTGCTGGCTTATACATTAGAATTTTCAAAAAAGGAGTAAATTAATATTTTGCTTTTATTAACATTTATTTATAAAATATTTACACAATATCGACAATATTCTTATCCCTAGATATGGTACCAATATCCCAAATACACTCACACTGACACTCGTTGAATAATATTTATAAGAGAATTATAAATACAAAGTAGTTCACAAGATATATGATATTTATCTTCTATATTAATAAAGCAAAGTTTATCTGTATAAATGTATCTTTGAATGGAAAAAGGCAATATGGATCTAAGAAATAGCATTATAGTCATATTAATTAAATATAAGAGGCGTTTTATATGTAACATCGAGCGTGTATACAGGGTGCATTGTATCATAAAATTATACCCTATATAGAAAATGAATGTAAATAAAATGATGTAAATCGTAATTCATATCTATTTAAAGTATACTTTAAGAGTTGTATACAATATGTAAAATCAAAGGAAATCTCGCAGGAGTTTAGTTCAGCTTATTTTAAAAAATGGGATGTACTTTATATTTAATTTAATAATAATACTTTTTTTTCTGGAGCAATATTTAGTATTTTTGTACTAACGAGAAGAGAACATCTAAGTACTAAGTATCTACTTGTGTTTGTGCTCATAAAAACGGAGAACTCTACTCGTGATTTGTTGGAAGATAATTTTTTGTATAATTAAAGCGAATTGTGTCTGATCTTTTACGCCGAAGAACTCTGAGCAATGACGGGTACTACCGCTAATACATTATATTTATATGTATACAAGACGTATGATAAGCAATAAAAATAATAAGAGGAGATGATCAAAGATTGTAA
This sequence comes from Lepeophtheirus salmonis, assembly GCF_016086655.4. Classification (NCBI taxonomy): domain Eukaryota; kingdom Metazoa; phylum Arthropoda; class Copepoda; order Siphonostomatoida; family Caligidae; genus Lepeophtheirus; species Lepeophtheirus salmonis. The sequence continues at coordinate 54,406,071 of NC_052135.2, forward strand.
ATACACAACAGTGTATTTCACAATTATGAGCATTGGTACTATGTTTTTACAACTTTTACATCAGAGATGGGGATAAAATTGGCCTAGGATATAGAAACAATAAAATTGTAGTTCACAATATGAGACCACAAACTCGACCGAAATATCAACCTAAATCGGTCTAAGCTACGTTACTTGAAATCAACTCGAAATAAAAAGATTCCAGATCGAGTATAAATACTATTATATACCTCTTGTACATAAGTCACCTCGTTATCTTTATTGTATATCGCAACCTGTCTTTCAAAAAGAAACAGAAAAAAACTCTCAAATCTGTTAATAGTTGGTAAATTACTATTTAATAATGATTAGAAACCATTTTAAAAAAATTAACAAGAACTAATTTGAATTCAACCAATCAGCGTTCAGAACACTGATGTGGGGAAAAAAGTTAAAAATTCAATTGTTTTTTATGTTAGTAAGATAATGGCATGCATTAAACTCAATACAGGAAGTTAGCTTTAATTTAACGTTGGACAAAGCATTGTAGGAAAATGAAAAACACACGACTCACATCCCCCTTTGAATATTACTCTTTTGTTTTATAAAAAGTCACCACACATTTATCATCTATAATATCAGAACGGACCAATGGGTAATATATCTTTAAGAATTTTTCTTATTATAATCTTCAAACCACCACAACACTTCCTTTACAAATAAAGAGGTTCTATAATTTGAATGTGTCTTGTTTGTAGGAGTGAATATAATCTCATAAATTAAATTTTGGAAGCATGAAAATTTCCAACGTAGCATTTTCTTTCTTCCAAATAAGAAACGTTTAAAATTATCACAGTAATTCTTCATTATAACCGAGAGAATTGTAGGAGTTTATAGAATATAACGCGAAGGATTTGATGTGGATTTAAAAGTAGTGTTATGTTGGTCCTTATGCATTCGGTATAGTTCAGTCCAGCCTAAGGACTGGTACTTAGGACTGACAGTACAAGAACGGATTAAACAAAGAAGAAACAAAGTTGAGTGACGTCATCAAGGATCGAAACTTATAAGATTTTTGGAATAATATGCAGGACTGAAATCGTCATTTTTAAATAAGGACCGACACAACACTATTTATATTTGTAATTTTTTTCAAACTCGGAGTAAAATGGAAGATCGAAATTTGGAATTAAACTTTCGAAGCACGAAAATTACAAATGTTTAATGATTTAAATACTATAATTTGCAAAGTTATTAGAAAAAAATTACATGTACACGCATGGTATATGTGGTAGTAACCCGGATTTACCAATATCAATCCCCAACAAATCCTCAATGTTACCCTCAGTCTTTCATTAGCATATGTACATGTACTTTATACTTAGATACAGGTACCTTGTAGGCTTTCATCATTTTTTTGGGGGGGAGGTTAGCCCCAAAAATTAGCATTACCATTTTAAAATTACTTATATGAATGGGTTTATTTTAAAGAAGCAAGGAGAAAGAAAAAGATATGTAAAGAGAGAAGGAAAGAGAGGTCAAAAAAAGTTTTTAATGACCTCGGAGGGCGATAAAAATATCATAGGAAGATGCTTGGATATTTTATACGTCTATTTGTTAAATTTTAGACTGATTTGTAAAATTATATTGGATTCAATGTGTGATAAAATCAGACTTATAAATAAAGATACATATATATCTTCAGAACCCTAAGGCTGGGGATCCAGCCCCCCAAAAAAAAAAAAAAAAAAAAAAACACTACTCAGATTGGCATGATCACTCAATTTTAGGACACGAAAATTACCAAAAAGGTATTTTCTCTTTAATAAAACGTCAAGTTTCTCTTCTCACTGACATTCTTCTAGCTAACAGAATTAAAATGTAATTTCTTAGTTCCTTTTGTTTTAACATACCAGCAGGTATACACTATACAGGCCTAACTATAACCTCCAACTCTAGAGATCAAATTGTTTTAGTCAATTGGGCATTCAATAAAGATAAAATTAAAATAAAACTTAAATTCATTTCTAATCTATTTTCCAGTACTATATGCCTAACCAGGTATTTAAATTTCACAAGGCATTCATTCTATTTATGTCACATTTAACAAATTTCAATCAAGTCAAAATAGTGACATAATTGATTGATGAATTTATTTTCTTGTTAAATAGCCAAATATATTTTTTTAAATCAAATATATAAGGCAAACATCATGAATGAGTGAATATAAACATATGTGGCCCGTCAATACAAAAGCAAGCTAGAATGATTTTTCTCCAAATTTAATATGCATAACATTTATATTCTTCCTCAAAATATTTTCAGTTTCTATAAAAAAGTTATTCTTATTAACCTTTAAACATTAAGTTACCAAAATTCATCGTTACTATTTAAGAAGGAGAATTTAATTTATTTTTTTGAAAGGGCCTTATTTGGGGGCAATATAAGTGTATTAAATCAAAGAATGATTCAAAACTATAGGTAACCTGTAGGGGTATATTAACTCAGGGGCGTCCCCAGGATTATATATTGGGGAGGGCTTGGTTTTTAGATTTTTTTTTTTAAAGATTATCCAAAATTTAAAATTCTTTGAAAAATTTAAAAGTCAATAGCTATTAACAGAAAATTAAATTATTAGGCTAAAAAATTTAATAATTCAAAGCTGCTCACAGAATATTAAATTTTTGAGAAAAAATTTGAGAAATTAAAAATTTTGAAAATAAATTTCACAAAATAAATTTTAAATATTAAATTGTTTTTCCACAATTCATAGCTTTTCACAGAAAATTATATTTTTTGGAAGAAAAACTTGAAAAATTACATTTTTTCGAAAAAAAATTGAAAAATTTATTTTTTTTGTAAAAAAAATTGAAAATTCGATTTCAAACAATCAATATTTAAAAAATTGTAAAATGTTTTTTCGGTAAAGAAGCAGTGGAATCTTTGTTCCACCTATTTTGTTTCTGTGATCGATTGAGACTTTTATTGTTGATGGTGGAACGTATAATTACCGATAGAATAACATAAATCTAAAGTTGTCAGACTGGCTCATAGCTCTTACAATGAAAGGAGAGAATGATTTTAAAGTCGAGGCAATCGTTTCAAAGACACTCACGATTATTTACACTTGTAGAACAAAATGGACTCCTCTTCCTGCAAGTCTTAACAAATATGGCAAGATATAATGGAACAGTGGACTTTAAAAACGGACAAAGTTTATATTTTAGTTTATAAAGGGGACTGTTACCCCATTATTTAATAACTTTAGAATTTTTGACGCTTGTTCCAATAACACGAGAAAACTCTGTTTTTATTGATTTGTTTTTATAATTTAAATTATTGATCTTTAGTAAGAATTTTGTGTATGTGAAAGGAAAATAATTAAAAAAAAGTTAATAAATACACAGCCATTTACAAATAATACATTTTTGAGGAAAAAGTTGAAATATTTCATTTGCTGGAAAAATGTTGCAAAAATCAAAAATGCTGAATTGGGGGGGGAGGGGGCACTATACAACCCCTCCAGTCCCATTCCTGCGGATGCCCGTGTAACTCATCACAGTAACCTTCAATAAAAGCCCCTATATTTACTCAATTATGTCTATGAAATATTGGAATATATGTAAAGGGTCGTGCAATACAATTGGAAATAATTTTGACCTCATCCAGATCTTAAACAATTGCATTGTAACGATTGTTTGGGTTTCAGTTAATGGAATAGATGATAATAACATATTTATTTTCAATATGAACTCCATTGGCCTCAATCACTCCCTCTATTCTCCTACAGAGTCACCATTTTACTTTATAAAGAAAAATATTAATCTTGCATTAACGGTCCCAGAGTTGGTAATTTTGGTTTTACAGTCAAACTATGGCTTGGTGTAAGTAAGTCTTTTAAATATATATAGATTTGAATAAAATAAGGTTTTCATTATCTGGCCTACATTTCTATTTTTTCATATATTTTCAAGGAATAGATACTTCATGAAAAATTTATAAAAATGTATTATAGCGTGCGCTACCATTTGAAACCTTTGGTATTATTGACATTTTATGTTATTCCAAATTTTACATGTAAATTTTTGCATTTATATAAATTTGTGGAAAAAAGCCATTCGTTAACATTTTTCTCCATAAAGAAAAAAATGTAATCACCCATAAACGATTCCAGAGTTAATTTTAATTACACTATTTTGACCAATCGCACTAAATTGAAAATCTTAACTAACGAGAGATCAAATGGGAAAAATTATAGTATTCTAACTACTTAAGAAGTGATTGTGTTTTTCATCTCGGCAAATGACTGAAATACATAACGAGCAGAAATTTATTTAATAAGTTGCATAACTTCTTGTATAAGCAGGGGAAAAACTCGGTCGTGATGCATATTGAAGTCATAAGGAATTTGATTTTAGTTTCTTAAAGTTTGATATTTAAACTTGAATTTTGGAAACTTTGTTATAAAAATTCAATTTTCCGTTAATAACTATAATTTTTTTTTTTAATTTCCATTTAAAGTATAATTTTTGAAATTTTAATATAAAAATTTAATTTTTTGTAAACAGATACTTTTTTTTAAAAAAAAAATCATATTTTCTCAGTACCTGTGGATTTTTGAAAAAAATTCTCAAATATTTAATATTTGAAATATAATTTTTGAAATTTTTTTTCAAAAAATTTAATTTTCAATTTCTTTGTCATTAGCTACGCATTTTTAATTTTTTTTTCAAAAAAATTCCAAAAAAATAAAAAATATATATATATGGGGTCGCTCCTGCATTATGTTACTGTAATAGAAGTGAAATGATGAAGAATACTGTAATTTCCTGCATAAATGTTATATTGTACGACAAAGGAATATTATCTATGTTGTAGAGTTATTTAAAACTAAATCATGTATAACAACTATTAATTTGGTTTTATACGTTAATTTTTAACATAGTCATTTGCAACATGAATCGTATTTTAACTTTTTTCTAATAATGCATTGTAGATATATTTCTTTATTGTCATCATGATATTATTTTCTGATATTTTCTGTTTCTATTCGTTGTGGGGATTAAATACTTTACATGTTTGTATGAAACTACTTAAATATGTCTAGAATTAAACTAATTAAGATATGTTATCTCTATGAATACCATATATATTTAGGGCAGTTGACACAGTGTAGGTGCAGGGGTTAACCTCCCCCTGGATAGTTCTTAGATTAGGAAAAAATGGCTTAATAGTCGGAAAATTTGGATTATTATTTGTATTATAATTGAAAAAAAAAAAAATACTAATGTCTATCGTAAACAAAAAACTATTTATTTTATGAAAAAAAATAGGATGTTTCTCTCCATAGAAAATTGAAAAAATTTAATTGGCCCTTTCTTAAAAAAAGTTCTTCCAAAAATAAAATAAAGAGAAGCGAAAGCATAACACTAGTTTTTGTATTGTTTTTGTTTTTGTAAATATATTAATAATACACTATTTTCTCTAGTAAATTTTCACTGACATAATTGATTACATCATCATTGAGGGAAATACCATTTTTGGGACTCTAAATTTATAGTTGTATTACGTAAAATGTTCAAATTTCCAATAAACCTAGATAAAACTCCTTCAAATGTCTTTGTAAATATAAATTGACTTTTAACTTCATTGTATACTACATTATGTCTTTAATAAACAGTATATTTTAATTAAATCAAAGTAATGGATACTCGAAATCCCTATGAGAGGTCTAAATTTGTACAATTATTCTAATTGTTTTGATCGATCAGGGACGAGAAAAGTTGGATCATTAGAGAAAAATATTTTATTATTTCCACTGTAATTGTTATTTTATTTTCTATATTTTTGGGGGAAATGGTAGTATAACGATGTAATAACATGTATTTTTAATTGATATTAGAGTCAGATATAAAATAAAACTAGGTATTAAATAGATTTATTTTGTTATATAGTAAGGTTTAAGTAATTTTAAATGTTGGTGCATTTTGACATTTCAATATTTTCCTTAATATAGAAGAAATTAGGGGTTTCATTGTTATAGAAATTAATTGTTTAGGCCCCCAAAATGAACAACATCAAAATTGGGACGTCAAGTGAAAAATCTTAATATATAATAAAACGTCATTTAATTAATATTACAAAAAATGTTATACGCTAACAGGCGCGTTTCGCTACTTGGTATTAACATGTTATCAAACAAAGACATAGGCAGGGATTACTACATTTTTGATCCTGAATTGTACTCAGAGTCCAACAGAAACTTACAAACTTTCTCTTACTCCTCAACGTTACTCTCCGTCCATCATAAGGATCCACACGTGTGGTTATACTTTATAGTTAGGTGGTCTCTCCAAAAGAATAATTATTACAACTTTAGTAAAATAAAAAGAAACCCTATTCAAGTTCAAACCCTCTAAGGCAGGGATCAAGTAACTTTTTTTAACGTTACTGCAAAAGAACTTGTAGCAAAATAAACTTAGCCCAAATTAGTGGCAGGGTACTTATTTCATTTAATACTGGGAAGTAAAAATTCTTCTTTATCGCATGGAAATAGCAAACAAGATAAATTCTTGTTTTCTTTACATAACACACAAGCAAAATTAGTTTACTTCAACAAAAACAAAATTAAAAAATGTTATGGAAGCCATTATCAAGGGAGAAAATGTGTATCTCCTTCGGCATTAAAATGGCACACAAATAAATCTAATTAACAAAATATTTATCATTGCAATATTTTATAATTATCTTCTTTCTAGCCTTAGAAAAATGATACTGATTCATCTTTGATTCAACATTCTCCATTTCATTAATTTTTGATGTCACTGCTATTTGGGATATTGTCTTCAGAATCCAAACAGTTTCTCTATTTTTGTTGTGAGATTTAAGAGGGTCGAAAAACCTAGTTCGTAAAGGTATGTTATTGCAATAGGTAGCAGCGTTTTATTTGCTTCCAAATTTGCAGATCTATAAGCTTTTGCAGCTTTTTACATCCAAAAGCTTGATAGGTTATCGTTGATCACAAATTCAATGCTTATTTCACCATTGCAACGAAGTACCCTAATTTATTGTGCCAATCCTTCAAGCTCGTAAGGCAAATCAGCCAGTTCAGCCATTTGAAAGGATTTACAATCCATCTGGCTGTATATGAATAAGACTCTTTAAAGTAAGCACAGAAACTTTCCGTAAGTTTTGTCAGGGGCCTGGTGAATGGTTTTTTTTAATCAATAAGACTACAGTTTTCCATTTCCCACAAATATTTGTTTCCTCTAAATTACCCCATTTTGTATAATTTACACTGCTCCAAAACCCTTATTCTAAGCTAACACGTTATAAATGGAATCAACGTAGCTGAATGGACTTTACCTTCAGAAGAAATTATTATCTTTAACTCAATGTCCTAGAGAAAGAAATATACTTAATGTATATGGATTTCACACAAGATTTTTAGATCAGATGAAATAAATGTAATACTATAATGTTTACTTATACCTAATCAGTTCAACTCTATCTGACCAATTAAAGGAACATTATTTAAAAAAAAAACCTAAAACACTATAAAATGCCTGTAATTTACAACCCTAATAATATTTTTTTAAGCAGTATAATATCCAACATTTAAGATGGTTCATATTTTTATATAGAGTATTATGGATTGTATTTCCCAGGAATCTGCTAAGACAATTTCCGGGAAAATGAAAAACCTTTGTCTAGTATATTATTTTTAAATATTAATGAACAGTCCATTAAAACAAGAGATTATTGCATTGTCATGAAAGTATACTTATTAAACGGACAATAACCTCTCAAACACTTTATATAATTATTTATACATATATGTAAACTCAATCAAACTAACAAATCTGTTCCATTAATACTCCAGACACAGCAATAATAAATGTTTCAAGCAGTATTAGGAAGTGGGTATTTCAATCTAACATAATATTATGCACTATATATTTCTCAATTCCGAATGATGGACATTATCACTTGACCTTCAAATGCCTTTGGAAACAATGGAAAGACGTATGTTTTGTAGCTTCTCTCATTAATGGGGATTTTTCAAATGGAGAACTTCAATGTTTCATTCTTACAATAAGAACTCATTTATCACAACGAACAGCACCGATATTTTTCTATTACTTTATAGTCAATAGGCACAGTTTGTTTTTTCTAAAGCTGTTATCATTATTTTTTCATTCCTAAGGGAAAAACCAACTAAGTAGAAAGGGTAACAACGAGTATGTGCGCTCATGAATGACGGAGTCTAAGGACTTAGGATTTGTAGTTAAATAGGTTGTACATATTTTGGGTATGTTTAAGAAAAAGAAACTGAAAATCAACATGGTAACTCTGACAATTTGAAGAAGGTTTTTGAAGAGAGCAGCTTAGCTGTCATAATACTTCATTATTTTAGCCACTATCAGCTTTGACGAGGGGGAAATGTTGATCTTCAATTCTACTCTGAGTCCAACAAGGACTTACAATTATAACTCCACATCATATCTTTAAGGTTACTCTTCGTCTTTTATGACCACAAACAAATATTCCATCAGGTATTAATATATGAGATTTAATGAGGTAGGAAAGAAATTTCACTAGTCAGAATTCAAATAAAAATGACAACAGCTATGTAAAGAAAATTCATTCCTCACTTACCAATTTAAAAAAAAATAATAATAATAACAGGGCTAGCTAAAAAATTCACAGATTTACATCACTTATGATTTGTCGGGAGGATATAGGTAAGTTATATTCATGATTATATTTTATTAATTCCTGTGTATGTTTGATGGCAGAAACTTGTGTTTATATACTTCATCTCAAAGTTGTTTGCAGCTAATGTAATGTAAAGTCACAACAGCTAAATTGATATCCTATCAAACATTCTTTTAATTGTTTGAGTTACTGTTATACACCAAAAATGCTTACAATTTACAACCCCAACTATCTGCTTGGTAGGACAGTTTCTATGTATCCGTTTACTTGCAGGAACATACATATGTAAACCATGATTTTCGTGATTAAACGTGAACTTGTTCATGAATACGAAATCTAATTATGAACGATTTCTTGGCATCTGTAAATATCATGTAGTCTAATGTAGACAATTTTTCCTGAATAGGTATATGTAATTTTAAGGTTGGTTCAACCCATGAACATAATTTCACTACATCAACAATACTGTCACAGATATAAATAACACTTGATTACAAAAATAAAATAAAAAAAAGAACACTAATATTTGTTGGATTATATTTTATAAAGAACAAAATACTCGCATATAGGTATTTGGCCTGTGAACACAAAATCAAGCAAAAAGGAATTTTTTCAAAATTAATTTCGGATTACATTTATATTTTTTGATAAAAAATCATTAAATTCTATAAGCAAATAATTCTTATTAACCCTCTATGTGTGCTCCAAATGTCTCTAATGTACCCAGAATTGATCGTACCAATAAGAGGATGATAAATTGTTTTTTTTTTTTGAAAGACTATATCAGAGTCAATATAAATTTCACATATCAAATATCAGTTTTAAGCTATAGTTAAAACTGGTTGGTATCTTAACTTGTCCCAGAAATTTGAATACAAAACATATAGTGAACTCAAATATGCCTATGATATACCGGGCCGTGCAAAATTATTTACCGATGATGTAAATATACTTTTTAAGAGGTTTTGTGGCAACCAATCTGATTGTTTTGTATTTTTACTGTTAAAATAAACAAAAATCCTTCCTGTGAGAGCGTAACAACTTCCACACGTGAGACCATGTCCAATCAGGAAACAAAGAAGACCGAAATTGCAGCCCTCCTCCGAGCGGGAGTGTCTCATAACAACATTAAGGAACAGGTTGGGGCCTCGTTGAAGACAATTTACAACGTTTCCAAGCGCTTGGAGGCTGGGGGTGATCTTAAGCATTCCCCTGGGGCTGGCAGGAAGCCCACTGTCTCAACAAGGCAAGTAAAGGCAGTGTTCAAGAGGACTCCCAACAGGTCCATTGCCGACATGGCCAGAAAGATGGGAACGTCGACATCAACTGTTTCAAGGGCATTGAAAAGGGCTGGAAGAAAGTCCCTGAGGCGTACTGAACGCCCTCTGCTAACTGAACGTCAGCGAGAAGTCAGACTTGAGCGTGCCAAGAAAATCTTGAATTATATCAAGAGCTCATCTGGACGCATCATCATTTTTTCAGATGAGAAAACTTTTACGGTCGATCCTGTTTTCAACAGGCAAAATGACCGTGTTGTGAGCTTTGGAGATGTTTGGAGATCCAACGGGAAGGCCATGAAGCCGGTATGGTTCCCCACTGGCTCAGATTAAAAGCGGAGGATTATGTGAAGATTCTGGCGTCCAAGGTCCTTCCGTGGATCAAATCTATAGTCGGCAACTCTCCTTGGGTTTTTCAACAAGATGGAGCACCTGCCCACGCTTCCAAGAAACTTCAGTAGTGGCTCAAGGACTACATTAACTTTTGGCCAAGGACTACTGGCCCCTCAGAGCCCAGATATGAACCCACTAGACTTCCCTATCTAGGCGCACGTGGAGATCAAGGCCTGCAAAAACGACACAAGAACATAAATGCCTTAAAGGCTGCTGTCAACAAGGCCTGGGCCTCCATGGACGCCAATTACATCCAGCAAGTCTGTGGCAGCTTCAGACGTCGCCTGACCAGTGTCATTGAGTCAAATGGTGGCTACATTGATTAAATTTGATCACAAACTATTTGATTATTCTAAAAATGTATGAATAAATTGTTTCTCAAGTCATTCGAAATGTCATTATTGTCCGCGATATGTTCTGAACAAAAATCGGTAAATAGTTCTGCATGGCCCGGTATTGAACTGTATGTAGATAGGAAGTATAAAAAAATACTGGGATTTTTTTCCTTTTCTAATTTTTATTCAAAATTGTTTTTATGTTAACACACCACATATGTGAATGTTGTTTTTACTATTTTTAAATATATTTGTTTGTGAACTCTTCCTTCGTAGAATATAACTGGTACAAAATTTTCAGTGAAGGACATTTATGTAAATGAAATAAAAGAATAGATTCTTTATAAAAATACAATTTTATTATTATCAACGAACTCTTATCTATTTTTTGTGGGCTGTCAATGTTTTCCTTAATAGCCTCTTGTAGCATGTGGTTCAATTAATTAACATGCTTGTAATACATTATTAGTTTCAATATTCAGTTCACATCATTTACTTTGATTCCAACACAATGGAAGAGACTTGTTACACCCCATCTTTAATATATATACTCGTACTATATAAATATTTTATATTTAATAATGTTTGTTTTTTGTGCAATTTCTTGTTATACTTTAATTGTCAATCAAAGTAAATAGTAAAAAAATACATTTTTTAAATTTATTATTTCTGTAAATGTTTTATTTGTTTATCTTATATATGTAATTATAAGTATTACTTTATACTGACAAACTGTACTAAAAAGTAAAATCAATGATTGAATATACTAAATGGTAGTTTTACATGTTTCCTCCTGTTGTACCTTGTCTAATCATAACCTTGTACCATGACTCCTCCTGGTGTATCAAGTATCCTACTTTTGGTTAGTTTTAAAATCTCTAATAAATGGCTATTAATTATTGTACTACATCAAAAATACTTTAAAATTATTTGTCTGGGGTAACTACTTATGTCATGTTGCCCGGGTGTTGAATTATCTTTTAAATTGTAGAACTTATGTAAGTTTTAATAAAAATTGTTTTTTTGTAGCCTGTATTCTCACTCTCCCCTACATAAGAGACCAATAACAAAAATAAACAGTAACATTATTACCTTGTTATAGGTACATGCAACTTGCACACGCCTACAATATTTCATTACAACGATTGCATTAGTATTTTGTACATCAAATAACAGAGGCGTCCGCAGGGGGTGGGCTAAGGGGGTTCTAGGATTTTTTTTGCTACTGAACTAGATAATTTTTTCGTCGTTCACTCAAATTATGCAGCAGAGCAAAAATTGTAAAATTTGACATTTTTCTACAAAAAATTTGATTTATTGTGAATAGTGGATTTTTGAAACTTTTTGAAAAAAATTCAATGTTTAAAATTTAACTTTGGAATTTTTTTTCCAAAAATTTAATTTTTGAAATTGTTTTCTCCAAAAATTTAATTTTTGGAATTATTTTCCGAAAATTTAATTTTCTGTTAAATAGCTATTGATTTTTAAATTTTTTTCCAAACAACTTGATGTTTAAAATTTAATTTTTGAATTTATTTTCCAAAAAATTTAATTTTGAAATTTAATTTTTTGAATTTTTTTTCAAAAAAAATTAATTTTTGTGAACAATTATGAATTTTTTAAAAAAAATTCAAAAGAAAATAATATTTGAAATTTTTAGTGAATAATTATGGATTTCTGACATTTTTTGCAAAAAAATTTATATTTTGGAGTTTTTTTCAAGAAAAATCACCCCCCCTCCTTGCATAAGTCCTTGAATATATTTATATGATTTACATCAGGACTGAACCGAAATAGACTGCATTGGATGGGACTAGAGTCTTAAATAAAACACTAATGTTACATATTCTAAGAATGATGTCTCGTTAAAACTCAAACATATGTTGTTAAGATTGTTTTAAAATAAGAATATATTTTTTCTGGATGTAATGTATTCATAAATGTATTTTTAACCATTTATATTGATGGAATAGGTAAAAAAAAGATAGAACATTTAAATGACGGAACTATTAAAATATTTGCACTGTTTATCATGTAATTAATTAAGTTTCATATTTGGGGTTTAACTAACAGAGATTAATAAAAAATTTATGACATATTTCAGCACTTTTTTTTTAAATAGTTGCCCATTTTTTAAACATACTCACAACATATTTTCCCAAAGTCTTTAGATATTTACCCAACCCCTACACATAACGAAGTCAAAGATCTTAACAGATAATTATTACCATTTGGAAAAGTCGTGTTACTAAACTGTAAAGTTTACATTGCTTAGAACATCTTTTGAAATGCTTAGACTACTTCATATATCATTAAGTTTATCTTTATTGTAATCAGTTCTATTGAGCTAATATACCTACATCATACAGATCCATAAATAATGCAAAATTTATTATTGAATCATACCCTAATTTTGAAGCAAAGGTACATATATTACAATTAACTTTTGTACAAATCTAAATAATTCACTTTCTTAATAAAGCTAGTGATGTTTTAGAGGTGGTTCCAAACAGGTTCGCGTGCTGCCAAACTGAGAAAATAAGTTTAACTTTACAGCAGCTTTCAAAATATGCAAAGGGACAATTTCTTCCAAAATGAAATGATTCGTGGATTGAGATTTTGTACTGACCAATGAGGAAAATGGAGTGACCAAGTGAAGAAAAGGCTTATGCAGGTAAGAGGTCTTATTTTAGATAGAGAACAACATTAAGAGGTTGAATATATAACATACAAGGCTTGAAGATGAAGTTTGCTCCCTTTTTCCTTTTTTCCAAATAAAAAAATAAAATACAAAAACACAAAATCCGTATTTAAAAAACATGGAAATTCGTCAAGAAAATTGCAAAAAACTATTTTGATTTAATTTTGCAAAAAAAAGTATAAAAAATGATATATTGGCATTGTAAAAAAGAACACAAACTTACCAATATTTTTTCATACTTCCAAAAGCAAAAGAAGGTATAGAGAATATTGTCGTTGAAAAAAGTACTCTAGAATCAATAATTCAATAAACTTTTAGAGTACTGATTAGAAGAGAAAAAACAAAAATTTCAGCAGCTAACAACATAAAACACTATGAATTGTTGTTTTAGTTAGATACCACCTTGCCTTATCCTAACTTATATCTTACAAATATGATTCATGAATGTATAACGTTAATTTCCTGATTTTCAAAATTTTGAAATACACATGAGGTCATCAAAAATTCGTCTACAGAGTGGAGAATCGAAACCTGCAGTAACTTGAAAAAATAACAAAAAACATGATTTTTATTGAATCAACAGAAGACAACTCAAAACCAATTTGTGATATTTTGAAATACTATATTTAGTAATATTTTTAAAACAATATGCTCTCTTTAACAGGCAATAACAACATATACACCTTGGTAAACCGATTGACATCTCTAGAAGATTTAGGTCATATCTATAGTGTACATCTTTGCCATGATGGCAGCTCAGAGCAAATATGTCTTTTTCGGTTTTGTTCCGATATTTTGAAACATAGAAACAGGGGATAAATACAAAACTTGTTTACTTTTGTTTCAGCTGTCGTTAGTTTGCGTAATGAAGTCGTGTAATTAAAAACAACGGGGATAAATTAAAACTCGAAGGTACTGCAAGTTTTGGGTCTCCACTCTGTTTATAATCGTTCTAAACTCCAAACCAAATTATAAATGAGACTGTTTCAGACCTTTTTTTGGGGGGGGGGACCTATCCAAAACAAACTATTTGAAAGCACCGTATTAGTTTGGTCTACTAAAAATCATAACGGTCCAAGACCGGTCTAGGATTTTCAAACAGAAACACAACACTAATATGTACATATGTAGGAGGTGAAATAATTCGCAATGTATTGTTAATTTTCTCATGTAACTCACAATGTTATTCTTAAATACTTTAGGCCAATGATAAATCGAATCATTAGTAATCATTTTTATTATTGTTTTAAATTATTTTATTTTTGGCAGAATACTGTAAATAAATTATTATGGTTATTAAACAGTACGGTTGCCATTTCTAATGCTATTTGTTCTTTTTCAAATAAATAAAACATATATCTTATGTTTATACATTAGACTGGTTCTTAACTTTGTTTTTTTTCAAAATGTTGGGAAGGCATAGCCCGAAAATATTCCGATGTATTTTTCTTCCTCATCACCAAGATCTTTATTTTACTCAATATTATAAAACTATTACATAGATAAGTTAAAGGAAATTTGTGTTTTAAAAAAACATAAATAAACATTTTACTTGAAAATTAATTTCCCTTTTTAAGGGCAATAAGCCCTATACATTTACTGATAGATTGTTTTTTCTTTATCTGAACTCTACTTCCTGCTAGAAGTAATACCAAATACACCAATACTTACCAATATCGTGGTTCAAAATTTACAAGCAGAATCATCAGTTTAGAAATCCCAAGAGGCTTCGTTTTTATCATATATTATAGCACTTTGAGCACGTTTAAAGGTATTTGAGTAAAGAAAATACCGCATTTGAAGCTTTTTTTTGGCAGAATTAGAAATAAAAAAGACTTAAAATGAGCTTCTTTTTTTTTTTGTAGAAAATTCGTGGCATTGTCTGACCTCTAAACATTGATCCTTATGCCTGTAATAAAAAATAATATTTCTTCAACTTTTTTCAAAAGGAATATTTATTTGAAAAAGGTTATGTGATCTTTGAAAGACATTAATAATGGCCAGAAATTCACCTCCCAGTTTGCAAATTTTACAATATTATGAAGAAATAAAAAAATTAACCTGGAAGTATTCAGCATAAGTTAAAACAAAGAGATTTGTAATATATATATATATATATATATATTACATGAATAAATAGTACATTTAATGTTAATTTATAATTCCCTCTAAAATGATTGTTTTTATGAAGTAATCATGTACATTTTATCTTGCGCACTTTAATTGAAAAACATTTCTCTATGTTACAAAGTGTATACTTTTATTAAATATATGCCTTATGAGAGGACTCCTTACTCTAGTTTTGTGTCTGTCCTTATTTATTCGGTTCAATCCAGTCTTAAGACCAGTCCTATTGATCCGGAAGACCCTCAGTCCTTGGAAACGCTCCTTAATTGTCGATTCTTTGAATTTTTTCTAAAATGTCGATTCTTTGAATTTTTTCTAAAATGTCGATGGTCTATTAAGTCAAATAAGATATATATAAAAAGTATTGCACATAACTTGCAAAAAATATTCATGTTTTTGTTATGATACAAACATATTATATTTTGAATTACTTGTTTAATTATTTTATTATATAACATAAAAATGCAAAATACTCTCAATAATGTCACGAGGGATCCATTTTACCGACAAGTGGGACTGGACTGGACCGAGATAAGACTAAATCCTCACTTTATCAATTTATTAACCGATTTGGATGGAACTTTGAAAATAGACGTAGACCCCGATGAAAAGCCTCCATTCTGATTCGTAACTACCATGACCATACACCGGCCGTGCTGTCGATTTTCCAAAAATATTTCATTGTCAAAAAACCTCGATGCAGAATCTTAATCTTTTCACATCATATACATTTTTACATATTTATTTTTTTAGGGGGCAATCCCCTAAAAAAATAAAAAATGAGCTAAATAAAGGATTTTTTCATAATTTTGAGGGTTAGTTTGACCATTTAGGGTTGCTAAGAAAAATTGAATTTGATTTTTTTAAATTGATTATCAGTCAAAAGAAATATTTGAGTTTATCTAACATTTTGTGGCTATATCTCTTAAATATTACGAAAAAACCCTATTTTAGGAATCAGTCTAATAAATGTACATTATGATGCATGGAGGAACTCTATTGTGGGTAGATTTATTTATTAAAAGCGTTGAATAATCATTATTCAAAGTAATTTTTTTCTTTCTTTGAGTTAATTACACCTTCATTATTCATTTTTAGCTCGAAAACTTAATATAAAATATCGGACAAAAAGTATATTACGTACAGATTAGGATTGAGACTCGGCCCAAGCATAACTTTTGTACTGTTCGGTCTTAAGTGATATTTTCTAGACTGATATGAACCAATAGTTTGGTTCCAGGGGCGTCTGTATGATTATATTTAGGGGGGAGGTCATTGGTTTAAATAAAACATTGCTCCGCCACAGGATTTGTTTGAAATTTACCTTTTTTATAAATTCAGATCCATCTGTTTGGAATTCAAAAATTTATATTTTTCTAATATACGTTTTGCTTTTTCTTCGATTTATTTTTTAATTTGTCAGTTTTTTAAATAGAAAGGTTAAGTTTTTTGATATTTTGTTGTGAATTTGATGTTTTTGTGTTTTTTTTTTTTTTTTTTTTTTTAGGGGGAGGGAGACAACATCCTCCAGCTACTGCCTCTGCAGATCCCCGTGGTCCTGAGTGAAAGTTTCTACTCTATACCAAAATTTCATCGTTTTTAAAATGTGGACCAATAATCCATAAATCCATAGACCGGTTTTCTTTCCTATCCCAATTTATCAGCTGTACAAACTATATTTATACAACACATTCAAATACAAATGATGTCATTATGTTCCATGCTCACAATTTTGAATCAAAATAACGTCATCAAATATTCATTTATATAATCGATCTACATTAGAGATAGGACGGACTTTAAGACCGGATCCCATGTATTCTGCAACGATATATATAGCTTCACTTGTAGTATCCAAAAATATTTGAGATCCGAACCGACTTCGGCTAATTGAACCGTTACTGATTTAAAAAAGATCTGTCGAATTTTCCAAATTTCAAAAAAGATTCGTGGAATTTTCTAAATTTTAAAAAGATCCGTGGAAACTTAGGGATCTTTTAAAGCTTTTAGTATTGCTTTATAGAGATATGGTAAAACTACAGTATATACTGCTAAAAATTATTAGAACTGAATAAAATTTACATATATTGATTATAATTAATACAGATTAAGGAAACAATAGTACTCGTTTTACTGAAATACCTAAACAACGTAAATTTTATATTGTTCTGATATATTTTACAGAGCCTTTATATAGATGAAGTCTCTGGATAAATATAGTGAAAAAATTGCAAAACTTACTGACACACTAGAATAAAAAAAACTATTGAAGATTGAGTGGGACACCAAGAACGTCTGCAAGGGTGGTGTAGAGGGACTTTAGCCCCTCCCCCTCCCCCAACCATTCAAAGAATTTTTCTTTTTACTAAAAATTTAATATCTGAAATTTAATTTGATTTTTTTAAAAAAATTAATTTTTGTGAATAGCTATGGAATTTTGATTTTTTTTTTAAGTAATTTAATTTTTGTTTTTGAAAAAAAAATTTTAAGAAATTTAATTTTTGTTTTTAAAATTTTTTTCCAAAAATTTAACATTTGAAATTTTTTCCAATAAGTTTAATTATTTTTGAATAGCTGTGGATTTTAGAAAAAAATTAATTATTAGGCATTTACCTATTAATTTTTTTTCCCCTCAAAATTATATTTTTTGTGAATAGATTTGGATTTTTGAAAATAATTTCCAAAATATTTAATTATTGAAATTTATTCGAAAAAGTTTAATTATTTATGAATAGCTGTAGATTTTTGAAAAAAATAATTCCAGAACATTTAATATTTGAAATTTAACTTTTAAATTTATTTTCCTCAAAATTATGATTGTCCAAACTTTTAAGTTTTGGGAAAAAAAATTTATAAAATCCAAGCCTTCCTCACAAAAAAAAATATATATATATATTATCCTGCGTTCGCCCTGGATACAAAATTTATCTAATTTCTACATCTGTTTCTACTCAAGCTCTTATTAATAATTTACTTCATTATTAACATTTTTTAACTATAAATTCTAGAATATGAAAAATACAATTTGTTTTGAATATTTACAAAAGTAAATTAAACATTTTTTCCTATTCTTTTTTCAGATTTAGATGGTATCCCTCGTTGTTACTGAGATTATCCAATTTTTATTTATTTATGAAATCAGGTAGCAAGGTTTAGTTATATATTTTGTAATATTTTTTATTATTAATAACACAGATACTACTTTCCAACAAAATCACACCATTTTTTTTTATGCACAAGAACTGCAAATACTAAACTTAGTACAATTTGATTGCCTGATTCAAAATAAAGCCTTATTTTTTCCCTCATTTTCTTTGATTTTTGGCTATTTTTTTGCTTCAAAGCTGTTTTAAGGCCTCAATGTTGAAGATAGGGATAAATTACAACTACAAGAGAGAGAAGAAGAAATTAGATAGAATAAAAAAGATATAAATTATACAATTTTTTATTACATTAAGCTTCATGTATCTGTATAAATAAATTATTTCAAGCTTCATGGACACAAGACGACTCGTTGCATACCTGTAGTGAGTAAGGAATTCCAAAAAACGGACATGCAAGGGAGTCCTCCTAGCAAATCTATTTTCTTTTTTCTCCCTTTGTTTCTATCTTTTTTCTTCTTCTCTTTCCTTGTTTTTTCCTTGTAATAATGTTGTTGCCTTATCTTAAATTGAAAGCGATAAAGAGCGCTTTTGGAGAGGCTCTTTTTTTCAATTAAAGTTAATACTTTCAGCTATCAAATGCAATACTTTGAAACTTTTTGAATCTATTTGTCTTGAAGCTCTGAATAAAAAGTATCAATTTTCTATTTTAAACAAAGATAACTCGAGTTAAAAGTATGATGAAGACATTTTAAAATGTTTTTAGAATTTTCTAACATTCGACTTTAAAATATATTAACATAATTTATCCCTATCTTTATCACCGAGGGCTGAAAACTGCTTTGAACCTTCCAAATAGCCAAAAATAACAAAAAAAAAAGTATTTTTTCTGAAGACCAGGAAGCTATGGAAGAAAAAATAAGGTCATTCTTAGAATTTGGGATCAAATTCTATTAAATAGAGCATTGTACTTAATCAAACTCGACGTGTGATTAATTATAGATTCTTTTTTATTATTATTATTTGATAAATTTATCCATAATGAATAGTTCGAAAGAATTAAAAAGAGTGAAAGTAAAAATGAATGTTGTGTATTTTACAAGGAATGTAAAAAAAGGTTTTTCTTTACTGATGATTGAGTTAAAGCTATAGGTTTGATTTGTCATGAATGTATTATTCTTATGTTCAATAAATACCATTTGATTTGTAGCTTTCAACCCAATTGTGTTCACAATTTATCAAATCATGAATTGCACAAAC
Organism: Lepeophtheirus salmonis; assembly: GCF_016086655.4. NCBI lineage: Eukaryota > Metazoa > Arthropoda > Copepoda > Siphonostomatoida > Caligidae > Lepeophtheirus > Lepeophtheirus salmonis. The sequence goes on from NC_052135.2 coordinate 54,425,962, forward strand.
AACCAACTGAACTTAAAAGTTGCTAGGAGCAACAGCAAATAACATTACCAAAACATTTTTAATTGTTTAATAATCAAATTAACAACAATCACTTTGCATATTTCTCGGGCATTTTCACATTCATCGCTCAAACGGACATTTTCCAAATAGCCCTTGCATTATGCAAAAAGCCCGATTTTCCACATTGCCTGTAAAATATACATATGAGACCAATAACAAAACAACAAACAGACACACATTGCTTTATTTATTGACTAGATATGTATATAAAATTATAAGTAACATCCCTTTATGCGTTACTACTTAGAAAGAACAAGGATGGTCATTATGATATCACTTATGACTGAAAATGAAAACCAATGGGAATTTATTCTAATCGACACCAAACCTTTCATAAGAGGAGGGAAATATTCGGACGTGATGTACTTATAGCCATACGAGATCTGGATGAAGTCAAACTTTGTTTCAATTGTAGTGCACGACCCTGTATAGAAAATCTCTCTCTATCCATATTTTAATGATAAAAGAGTTTATAATATGTTTAGATTACAATGAAACCATGAAAATAATTGCATATCTTAATCATACCCATTTTCGTTTACAATGTAGTTTGCACAATTAATTGCAGAGTGGGATTTTTTCCGCAATAGTAACAGAAAAATTAATGAATGTATTAAAATAACATGGAAATATTATAATTATATTTTATACAGCATAGTTTTAATAAGTGGTTTGTTATGGTTAGTAGAATAGAAACAAAGTTCAATAGATCTTTATAGTGATCTAGGATATGTGATGTTTATTTTGAGAATTGTAAAAAATATGACTTAAAATGGGTGTGATACTTTTTGTACTCAGAAGTTTGTTTTTACTTTCATAATTTGTTATCATTATCATTTAATTCTTGATCAGGAGAGAACATCTAATTATTTACTACGTGTACTCATAAAATTGCTTGTAGAGTTATAAATGTACGGTCTTGTTAGACGATCGACATGGGAGTACATAGTCCTTGGATAGTTCCGGAGTTGGATTTTTTTTTTTATTTCCTTCTATTTGAGTATAAATTATGGGTGCTCTGGAACGACGGAGAGTAACCCCCCTATGATTGTTTGGAGAGTTGTAAATTTAAGTCCTTTTTGGACTCGGAGTATAAAATATATAGAGAGTGGGGACCCAAAACTTGTAATAACATGATTAAATTACGAAAAACATGATTTTTATCGTAATCTAAAAAAGAAACCTGAAAGGCTTAGGGATATGCTTAAAACCTTTATTTAGTTATTGTCATGTATTTTATTTATGTTACCCTAATTAAATGGCTGGGATGATTTTCCAGGTTTTAAATTTTTCTTGTTTTTATAAATGTACTTAGTATTATCCCTTCTTTTATCCGTACGTTTTCCTTCTACCTTTTAGTACAGAATTGCCTTTGCCTCGAGAATAAAACCTACTTCTACTTACTCCTTCACGGCTGTACAGATTGGCAGGTCTTGACGATGAAGGTGGTGTCTATTATGAGCTACGCTGTCAGGATTGGAGCTTGGAGCGAATCCAAATTTGGATGAGAGATGCAAAATACATTCTTCTATAAGACAACCCAAATTGCAAAGTCCCAAGGGTTGAGGTCAGAACTGGAGGAAACTCAGAAGTCAGCCATATGTTGCTGCAGAAGTTTCAGTTCTTCTTGTATGAGAGGGGCGTCATCTTGTATATCTTTAAAATACTTTTTCATGCTGTAGGCAACACGGATGGAGATGCTATCGGTATCTGTTGCCTGCTTGGTACTGACACTGGTGCAGAGGATTGCAGCAACCTTGCCTTTTTTTATTGATACTCGTATATTATCAGACTTAGAGACATGGGATAAAACAAAACTTCTCTATTTTTCTTTCAGGTGTCGCTTAATTGCGCTGATAAACCTTGTAGTTAAATAAAACGGAGATAAAGTCGTAATTAAATGATTTTTGGTTCCAACTCCGTATGTGTAAGTATTTTTATAAAAATATATATTATATAAATCCCGAAGGGATAAGTTATGTAGAACGAAGGAAACTGATATTTGCATTCAGCAATGATTACATCTAGCATAAAATATTGAGGCTCTTCATAAAGATGTTCACATCAAAAAAGTTGCATTCATTATAAGGAACACATTGTTTCATTTCAGTATGTTTTTGTATTCATATTCAAATTTCTAAAACGTGCTATTGTCATCTATAAAGTTACTTCTTTATGCAAACTCTCATTATCTTTTATGGTGGCTTGAAAAAAAACAACAACCAATGGGTACAAAAATATTTATATTTACTTTGAAGAAAATTTTTAATATGAAGTAGGCTGGGTTGTTTTTGAGGAGGGGTTTAATCAACTTTTTCGAATTTTAAAAACGGGATTTTGGGAAAAAGTTGTGTACTGCTATAAAAATAAATTTTGTAAAATATGAGCGTAAAAGAGTGGGTCTCAGAGATTACCCAATATATATAGAGCAAAATACTAAACAAATGAATACATAATTCACTCATTTCATTAATTTTTTTCTACGGTAATGTCACTTTATGTCCACTCCAGATAGTTATTTTTGCAAAAATTAAATTAAGGGTACCCAGAGCAAATATTCGCAAATATATCAGATACGTCAATAAAAGGAAAATATCCTTCTTGGGAGAGGTCTTTAATAAAAATTGTGAATTTACGGCAAATGAGATTATGGGAAAGATAAATAATTTTAAAGAAGGTAGTTTTTAAGAGAAGAGAAATTTGCCCTAGGGATAGTTTTTTTTAAATTTTATGAAAAGAAAACAATATGCTGAGAATGCTTTTAGTGGGCAAATCAAAACAAAATCAATTTGAGAATGAAAAATAAAATTGAAGCTTTCGCTGATAACATTAATATAGTTTATTCAGAATACTAAAAATATATCCATACCACTTTTAGGCAGACATTACATATTTTAGAGAACAACGAGAAAAATGTGGATTAAGGATTAATCTTAAAAAACAGAAAAAATGGCTAATTTTTAACATTTTTTCAAATTTGAACGGTATATGTGTTACATCTAGGAGGAAAGTGCTAGGAATATTCATAACTTTCTATGGAAGTGTTGTTTTTGAAAACATAAAAAAATTATATAGCAAAAAATCCAAAAAAACAACTTCAAAATACGCAATTTTTGTAAGCAACAATTTAATGGCAAGAATTTAAATATGGAAGTCCCTTATTTTATCTAATATAATTCATATTTTGAAACTGACACCTTTTTCAGATATTTTATTCAAGAAGATTGACAAAATATGCGATAATTTGTTAACACCGGAAGGAATAAGTTAGCCGGGTTTAGACTTTATGATGATATTAAAAATTATGCACTTAATATGTTAAAAATTAAAAGTAATTTTTTTATAAAATAATATGTTGAAATATAGTTTTACCGAGGTACAAAAATAAATATTAATGACTAAATATTGTAAAAATGGAAAAACTCCATTAATTTTATTTATAAATTCTACGATTGATAACAAACTGCAGGTTTAGTGTACCGTTTCAGTCGTAATATATATAGTATATAACTAAATCGTCCCCTAATCGTCAATTTTTATACAGATTAGGGAAAGACTAAAATACGTTCGATCGTCCTAAAAAAACTCATCTTTGTGATACAAGTCTTCTTCATTTCCATCCGAGAGAATTAATGCAGTCAGTCGCTATGTAACTTTCTTTTCTCTGGGAACTTAACAACACTGAGGAAGGACTCCTTCTAAGGTACAAACTGCTTCCTTACCATGAACTGTTTTAAGACATCATTTTTCGTCCATAGTATATATATTTGCATATATATGTACTCTGCTACATGGATCACAACAGCCAAGACGTATTAGGGATCTGTTTTTCCTCGGTGGGTACTCGTAACTTCGACATTGACGCATTGTCCTACCTTATTCCCTTAAAATGGCTTGAGGAGAGTTCCATCATCCTGTTTGCTCTTTCTTCTTGCTTCTAATTAGCTCATCTCTGTTGCTATTGTCTGTCCTGAGCAGATTAGCAATGTGAGAACTTAAAATAAATCCAATCATCTTCATTTTCTCACCTGGTAACCCTGGAAGGTTCTGAAATGTAGCATTTAAGGCCGCAGATAGAACATTTTTGTTCTCCAGATAACAATTGCTGATAGAATACCCATTTCTTGTCTATCGGTGTTACCTCTTTGCCCTCCACTGCGAGCCTTTTATTCTCTATATTTCCACACATCTCTAATAGATGCTACAGTTAAATCACACTCTTTGGATAAATATAATCCCTCAAGTCCGACGTTTATTGGATAGATGGTATTATAATATATTCGAAGTTTGATACATTGCAGAACCTATTTCTTTAAAAATGGCTTTATAAAACAAAACTGAAAAATTTAATTTTCAAGGACAAACTGCTTAAAAATGCCTGGCAACCTAGCCAGAGTGAAAATGATTTCTTGGCATACTGAACAAACAACTGTCCATCAGCTAACTTACTTATCTTGTTTTGACGTTGCAACATTATAAGAATGTCTTGAATATGTCTCTATTTGCTCTTGTTTTGACGTTGACGGTGGCTAATGACAATAAGAATCATAATTACCATTTAATTCTTTAATAGAAATTTTATATTTTTATTCTGCAAAATGCCCACTTTACAAATTGCCACTTAAGAACTATTTTGAAGAAAATTGCGCTACCTTGGCTGAAAAGTGAAAATTCAAATATTTTTCTTTTGCATATTTGATCATGTGCACCCTTGCTTGCAATGAATTTAAAAAAAAAAAAATATCAGAAAATCTATCAAAATTACCATTTAATTCATAGAAATTTTCATTTTGCAAAATAAAAATTGTCACTTAGAACTTAATTACCTGGTTAAGAAAATTAAATATTTTTCTATGGAACCATATAGAAAATTAATACATATTTTCATAATAAAATAGTTAATTACCTGGTTAGATTACTATGGAACCATGAAATTAATTGCATATGTTAATCCCCCAATTATCATTTATCTACAATATGGTTTGCATTTTTGAACCACAATACTGTAAAGGTTATATTGCTATCTGATTTTTATTCCAAATTTCAATTTTAAAACATAGCTAATTGTATTTTAAATATAATATCCATCGCCATTATCGTTATAAATACATGTAACGAAAAATATACATTTTAAATAATCTAATAACCCATTAAACATAACGGGTGGGGATTTTAACTCTGGCACAAGTTTAGACCTCAATATTATAGTAACCCTGATATCTTTGTTTATGAAAGTGTGCTCATCAGATATACATGACAAAACTATATAAGAAAATAAACAACATCTCTGAGATATTCTCCGAATACGAATGTCGTGCGGTCATTGTAGTGTAAAGCACACGCACAACATGAACCAGAAATTCCTCATTAAGGCATGTACCAGGGTGAGTTTTGAGGCTGTAGTTGAAGCTGGAGGTGGTTGATTTAAGAGATTGAATTTACAATGCAATGGGCCCTGTCACGTTAGATCGAAAGATTTGTGAACTGCTCAAATAATTTTGGGAAAAATATTGTAATCTACATTATCCTTAAATTTTCCGGATTTAAAATGCCACACTTTATACAAAAAAGGACATTATCAATTGAACATAAATTTATTATAGTTAGCACTATTGGAGGGATATTAAAAAATGAAATTTAAGATGACTGGAATTTAAATTTTCTTAGGAGTATCTTTGTATTTTTCCATTCTTTGTTGTTACAACAATTCACATGAGCCAACTTGCCTCCTATCTATTATTTGATTTGAAACACTAATTTCTTGAAAGTTCCATTGGTGGAAAATTAAGTATTCAGTAAAATATAAAATGGTTTAATCTTTTAAGCTAATACTTTGGTTTGAATAGAAAATTGCTTCCAGGTTATGAATTTAGAGAAAAGTTACAGTTTAGGATTAGATATAGAGGTCACAGAAGCTATGTAGGACCATTCAAAGAAAGGTTGATTGAAAAGTTGATTAAAGAGTGTAAACTTGGCAATTAGCTCTGCTCTCCACCCAATACATATGCTTTATACAATATCTTTGAAAAATCAAGTAAATAGAACAAACTGATCTTTAATGATTGAAATATACAAAATCGGTTCACTACGCTATTCTTTTCTATTCGTTTGGCAAGATAATATATATGGCCTGTCAACACAAAAGCAAGCAAAAATGATTTTTTTTAGATAGTGCCTGGATTAAATTTGTATTCTTATACGAATATTCGTCAATTTCTATAAACAAATAATTATTAGCCTTTTGAAGATGCCGCAAATTGTATTTAAAGTAGCCAAAATTTATTCTCAATTTAAAATATTGAGAAATATAACAAAGTATTTAAAAAAAAAAACATATTGGGGGAAATATAAATCTTTTAATTCAAATTTTTGACCTGTATGTAAATATGAAAAATATTTTTTGTAGATTGTTTTTAAGTTGACTCACCACAAACTTGATATAACATAAATAACCTATATTGTTACCATAGATTTACTTTAAATAAAAGTTACCAAGTGTTTGGTAACTTTGAATGAATGTTATGGTATTTATACCATTAAAGTATTTTCTTATTAAAATTGATAAATTATTATAACAAAAATATTTGGTGCGTCAACATAAAAGTTAGAATGATGTGGATTAATTTTTTTTTCTTTGACAATTTATCGTCAAACTGTATCAACAAGTTATTTATACAAACCCTTTCGATGTGTTGCAAATTGCACCTTAAATTAACCAATATTCATCGTCACAATAAAAATTGAGTGATTTTATACTGAAGGGATCATATGTGGACCAAAATAGGTATCTTAATTCAAATAAAGGCTCTAAACTATAGCTAAAATTATTGTCTATCATAACTTATCCCTCAAATTTGAATACAAGGCATATAATGGACTCAACTATTTCTAAGAAATATTTGGCTGCATGTACATTGTTTGTGAGGAAAATTGTGTTTATTTTGGTCATGTTAAAAAAAGAAATTGAAAATTATCATGATAACTCTAACAATTTCAGGAATGTATTCTAGGAGAGCAGCTTAGTTTGTCATGCCATTTCATTATATCAGCTAAAATCAGCTGTAATAGGGAGGAGAGGGAGAAGGAAACAAACAAGGCTATTGGCAAAAAATTACTACCATATCGATCCTCTATTCTACTCTGAGTCCACCAAGGACTCACAATTATAACTCTCAAAAAATCTTCAAGATTACTCTCCGTCTTTTATGAACACATAAGAATGTTTAATCAGGTTTGAACATAATTGAATGTAGTAGGAAAGAAAGTTTACTATTCAGGAATTAAATAATGATGACAACAGCTGAGGAAAAGATAATTCATTCTTCAGATTAGCAATTCCAAAAAAGTGTGTTTGTTAAAAAATACATACGATTTACAGGACTATTCATTCTACTCGGATACATCAGTGGTTCTCAAAGTGGGGGTCACGACCCCTGTAGAGGTCGACTGATGATTTCCAAAAAAGAATATAATTTTAATTTTGCCATCAAAACTTTAATAACTATAAAATATTTTTTATACGTTTCTTCTGGATCATTTTAAAAAGTTTTTCCCATAAGATAGTGCTCCACAAAAACATAATTGGATACGCCTCATTTTACTTCCAGAGCTAATCATCTATTGTTTGATATGGAAAATACACTTATCGAACTTTCATGTGACCAAACACTAAAGCATATTTTGATGCTAAAACACCTGACAAATTCTAGATTTCTGTGATAAATAAGTACCCACTACTAGCTAAAGGAGCTTTAGATTTACTTATACCGCTTTGTTCAACTTATTTACAAGGAAAGACCTTTTCCTTATGCATTTATATAAAAATAAATACAGATCGTTGCATTACGTGAGTTGTTGTCTCCAAAATTAAACCGAGAATAGACTTGCTTTGCTCAATATACAGAACACATCCTTCACATTAAGAACTTCATTAGTTTATAAAACTATTTGTATATCCACAGGCTGTATTGTTATTTGTGTGTGAGTCTCAATGTTGACCTTATTTAGTGCAAATAGAGAATTGATAGAATAGAAGTTATTCCAAGTAGTACATAATATTTGAGAATTTCTTTGTTCTATTTCTTCTTCTTATTTTTTTTTTTTTCAACAAATGGACAATATTTTTTTAGCTTATATTATTTGGGTTGAACTTAATAAAATGCACTCAAATTTTAAATTTATCCCTCAATGAGAGTATATTAACTAGCCTCATATTTTTAGGGTCGAACTAAAAAAGTTTTTGGAACCACATATATGCAGAAAAAAAAAATATATTGGAATTTTCTCTTTATCTTGATTTTTCTACAAGACTGTTTTTAGGTTTACACAGCACATACATATATCCTTCCTTGTGCATGTTTTTAAATGAATATCCTAAATAAATTGTCAAAACAAAAAATGAACATTCGATCATTCTAAGTCCATGAATATTTAAATATATTTATTTGGACAGAGTTCCTTGTGAAATAATGCAAGTGAAGTAAACATGTCACGGATAGGGTGTGTATCATGAATGTAATAATTATATGGCGGAATAATATTTATGATTAGGTCATATTGGTATAGGTGTTTCTTTTTTTCTTTTGTTAAAAATAAAGGAGAAAATTGGGAAGGTGTGCATTACATATTGTATCAAAAGAGCTCCCACTCTTGAAAAATCTTTGCAAAATATTTCTTTATCATGTAAACTAATCTCTTGTTAGCTTCGAGTGGATATCTTTTTTGGAACGCAAAATGTTGTTTTTTATGTTTCCACTGATGACGTCACTATATTATTTTCTCTTTGGATTTTAAGATGCCCCCCTCAAAAAAAACAAAAAACTCTTCCTCACCTATGCATAAACCATAGAATTCCAGCCCTCAAATCCTTGCACTAAACTACAATAAGTTTTAAATGACTTATAGGAAGTCAATTTACATCTGGCAATGATTTATGATTAAGGGAAGTTAGAAAAGTAATAATACCATCTGCAGCAAGATTTGCCACTTTCCTTGGCATATTCCTGGGGGAAATTTTTGGAAATAGCACTTCGCCTCAATTTTCTTCTCGGTAGGTTAGATATTGTCAAAAACTAAAGGTCATATTAGATAAATACAGGAAAAGTAAAGGATGATAGAAGAAACATCTGTTGCGTCTTTTTTGTTATTATTATGAATATTCTTAAAATTTAGTTATTAGTTGTGAATTGGTTTTTTTTTTAGGTCTCGCGATGTGTACGTAAATTTAATAATCGTTTTTAAAAATTATTCTTCAATATTGTATGTTTATTAGGAATACAAATGGGATGTTGGGTTATATTTAGTTCGGTTTAATTTATTTGGTCCATTCCTTTGGACTGTCGGTCCTTGCAACTGGTCCTGAGGACAATCAGTTCTTAGGACTGATCCTTCATTGTTGGTCCTTTGAATTTCCTATACAAATATCAATGTTTTAATAAACCAAATAATATACATAAATGATAGATACATTAAGAACATTGCAAATATATTGCAAAAAATATTGCAATATACAACGAAGATATTAAATTCTTATTTAGTTATATAATTTAATTTATTACATAACACATAATTAGAAATTGTGAAAACCTCAATGACGTAGCGAGGAATAGAGTTTACCTTCTTTAAGAACCGACAAATGGGATTGGACTTTCTAAAAAGGACCACGGTCCTCGGTGGTAAATGATTTTCTCCATGCTTAAGACAAGGGAAATAGGGTAAGAAAGAACTGTATCTCCAGCATAATTGATAAATTGTTAGGGTATTGAGTCGCATAGAATATGGAACAGATTTAAAGATGTATTGCATCACTAGTATCACATATTAAAGTATTGCGAATTGTATTAAATGCACATCTATAAATGTTGTCCTATTTATTGTGATTGAATATGTAATTGCTTCATAAATGACAGAGTTTTGATAGGTGAGTAATATACATATGTATATGGAGTGCATTAACATAAAAATAAATGAGAAACATATTTAATTATTTTATTACTTCATATACAGGTTGTAGGACAAAATCCAGTGCTTCAAATTTCTGGATTTTTCCACCATATACTTAGATCAAATTTTGCAATACTTTTTATTTAAAATATGTATAATCAAAAACTTATTAGCCAAGACACTATCATGGGGCAACAACAGATGATTTCTAGTCTATTATATTTTCAGAGGCAGAACCCAGGGCGCACTTACTTTGTGATGATTTTGGTGACCGATGATCAAGATACGAGCAATGATGAGGTCTCCACGCTGACAAGGATTGAATGAAGAAGGGTTGCAGAGTTAATAAAGGCTAAAACGATTCAGGATTCGCTCCAGGAACACAGCTACGACTGGGTGTTGGAAGACCATTGGCCTTTTACATATCTCCCCATGACTTGAATCTAATGGATTATTTTTAATGAAGCATATTTCAGTCAAAGGTCAGCAGAGATCCTCACATCACATCACCTGTGAAGAAAAAATTTCAAAATTAAATTTCAAATATTAATTTTTTTTTGGTAGAAAATAATTAATAATTATAGTTAACTACAGAAAATTAAATTTTTTAGACAAAAATTTGAAAATTTAAATTATTTTTCAAATAGTAAATTTTTGTACCAAACAACCCCTCCAACCCAGGATTGTGACGTATCCAATGGTATATTAATATAATTTTTTAATATAAATTGACATTAATTTGTCGATGCCTACACCATTATTCTTGCTTATTTTTATATTGACGCAACACATATACACAAACTATTAATATTTCTACTTAAATAGAAAATAGTATGAAATAAATACCTTTGTATTCATTTATAGTTACCTAAAACTTGTAAACTTTTATTGAAAGCAAAAATTTTGTAGGTTGTACATTCCTTCAACTTTACAAATGGTTATAAAACAAAGTTAACAACCATGAGCAAACAATGTGGTTGAATCATCAAATAAAATTCCATTGTTGAATGTGTGAGGAAATGATGCATGAACTACTTATGAAAAGGTTTTCAAATCTCTTCAAAGTCAATGTGAGACATTATTTATTTCTTATATGTAAAGATTTTTTTTACAAAGGTACTTAAATTTTGAAAAAGAAATAATGTTTTAGATTATTTTAAAAACCTTAAATTTCTACTCCATTTGACAAGTTGTAAAATAAAATTGTATAAAATGTTATAATAGGTTTTTTAAAAGTAAGTAAAAAAAAAAAAAAAAAAAAAAAAAAAAAAAATTAACATGATAACCTTGACAATTTGAATAATGTTTTAGAGGAGAGCAATTTAGCTGTCAGGAAATTTCATAAAATTAGTTGCGATCAGAATACGAAGTGCGACTGTCCGAAAAACTGCTTGTGCTTTTGAAATTTTGTGACCATAATAGGTGTAGAAAAAATAAATTCATTATTTTTATTGTTTTTTGTTTAATAATTTTTTCTCCATTAATGTTCATCTCCCTGGTGATCAAAACAATGATAACATCACGATCAGACTTGACCATTTTCATTGTTTTATCCACATTTTCAACAATTGGACTTCCAGATCGTAATGTATCTCTGGCAGGGATTTCATTTGGGCTGCATTGGTACTTGAAATATTTAAACGTGCCACACATGCTATTAAATTAAATTTCATGAAAAATGACTTCATAAAACAAAACACAAAATGAATATTCATTTCAAATTTAGGGCAAATATAATGTTTTTTTAAACAAAAAATAAATATTTCCATGTTTTCTGAGTATAACTTTTTCCCCATTTTTCAATAATTCCCTTAATATAGGAAATATAATTTTATGTTATACTTATATGGGCGTTCTACATGCTTTGATGATATTGCAAAATTTTTGCTAAAAATACTAGTTGTAGTTTGAATGAAGTAATAACTTAAACCTTATACACGCCATAATTTGGCCCACAGGCCATGGGTTGTACATCTCTGATCTATGACATCAAAATTATTGGAACGGACTAAACGAAACCTAAATAGGCAATGATTACATGTTAAAATATCTGTACCATACACACTATTCACCTTTTTAAGCGACCTGGCTTGCGTTTTCGCATTGGTCGAAAATAAACTGTAAAATATGGCGTAGTTTCTCTTTACTGGTGTTTCATTTTGACGCTCGCTACAGCAATTCTTAGTTAATCAATGACAAAACTGTCAGAAAAGTTTTTTTAGAACGAAATCTTATCTTTCTAATACCATTCAAAATATTAAATGTTCATCGTTTAATTCGATTAAAGAATCCAAATTACCATATGCCATCATCGTTATCATAGAAGAATGAGTTTGAAATTTGTATATTTGTTCATTAACAAAATAATTAATCATTTCCTAAGAATAAAGAGAAGATATGGAAATAGTTTCCCTTAAAATAATAGACAAAACGGTTCCTAGAACGTTGAAGCAATATTTTTTTGATTATACATATAGAAAAACACACTTTTACGGGTTTTTCATTTTGGATTGAATATAAAAAACAACAACGTTGATATTTCATTGCAAGGAAATATTATGTGAATATAAATGAAAATTATGTACTTTTTGATAGAGTAAAGGTAAGATACCAAAATGTTTCTATAACAAGAGTAGTCAACAACAATTTGCAGTTCTCCCTGAAAATTTATTAGCATGATAGATGACGTCATAGGGATCCTGGAATATAACAATGGAGAATAAATCAAAAACTTAAAAACCGGGTTGTCTTTTGAAATCTGAAATCTTACTAATTCAAAAATTTATGAAGGTTGAGTGATTGAAATTTATTCTTATTTGTATATATTAAAAACATAAACAATTTATTAAAAAACAAAACAAACTTGGGCTCTTTAGATTATTTTCAAGACGAGAAAATAGCACCTGAACGTGATTGATGAAATTTCATTCGTGCACTCCAAGTCCGAAACGTTGGAGAGGAAGAAATTCTCCGTCAAAAAGGCCAAACTGGATTCTGAGAAGTTAAAGAAAATAGTCCAGGCCGATCCCCTCAAGTCCATGAGGACCCATTCAAAAAAGATCTCTGGAGTTCACACCATACTGTCCAGAGAGCTATCAAAAAAGTGAGGGCAAAGATCCTTGTGAGGGTGGAGAGGCCACTTTTGACACAAGCATTGAAAGAAATCCATCTCCTCTGTTGCAAGACTCTTTTGAATGAGTCAAAGAGAAAAAAAAAGTTGGCCCAATTTTCTGCCCTATCCTTATGTATATTTTGTACAAATATGATATATACAAAACACTTAACTTTTCATGCCGTAATTGCGCCGATGGTTACATTTTTGGAACACACTTGACGTCATCAAGAATTCATATGAAGAATCGGTATACCATAGACTGAAATTTAATTGAAACCTTTCTAGACCAATATTATAAGTACAGCACCGTTTTTTTATTTCTTCTTTGTTCGTCAATTAATTTTTTCCCGTTTAGACGCTCAAAAATAAACAAAAAGTATAACCAGCACTCATTTCATGTTCAATATTCAAGCCTGGTCAATGCATAAAATTATATACACGTCGTAACTTCACTAATATACAAAATCTACATTGTGCTTTTTTGTTAATTGTCAATTTGTATGTTTATTTTTACCTTATAAGTGTTCTAAACGTTGATTGGTTGAGTTTAAATTAGCTATAGTTAACAAGTTATAACTAACTCCAAACACAATAAAAATATTAAATCCATAGTTAGGTTGAATAAGCTAACCAACAACAGATTATGGGCATTTCTTTTGTTTCTTTTTGGAGAAAAAATAAAATTTATAAATAAAAAGAAAAAATTATTTAATTTGTGGAAGGCTACAGCTCCTCCTGCCTACCCCTGTGGACGCCCTTGTTCATTAACATAGTCAGAAAGTTATATGATTGAAATGGCAATTTTCAACATAATTAAAACAATAACTATGGGAAAAATATACTTGAAGGGAAGCACGTTATGTTTGTATACAAACTAGTGTTGCTAGAAGCCCACATTACTTGGACTTCAGGGGATTGGACTGTCATCTTTTATTCAACTTCTTCGGGTCCAGTTTGGCCATCTTTTTTTTTTTTCCTCCTTACGCTCCAACGTTTTGGACTTGCTGACGGCGTAGACAGTGGTCTTGAAGACACCAAACTGCTTGGAATGCACGAATGGAAATTCGTCAATTACGTTCAAGGTTAATTTCCTCAACTTATAAGGAAGCTAGAGAGCACAACTTTATTTTGTTTTGTAACTAATTGTTTATGACTTAATATATCGAAATATGAATTAATTTCAATAACACAATCTTCATTAATTATTGAATTAGTAAGTGTTCAGATTTCAATGGACCACCCAGTAAAAAAAATAACCTGTCAAATTTGTCAAAAAAGCCTAATACGACTTTTCTGATGCCGTCACCATAATATCATTTCCCCCACCCCCTCCATTTGCAAATAAATTCCAATTCCGTTGCCAGATAAGACCAATGCCTTGAAGAACCTAGGAAGAAGTGAATATCTTTTGATGGACGACTAAGTGTACGCTCATTTCAACGAAAGTAAGGTCATTTTGTTATAAAGTTAGAAAATTTAGAATTACAAAATCAAGCAAGTTAGTCTAGAACTAACTTTATTACAAAATGACCTTCCTGTCGTTGAAATGAGTGTACAGCTAGTCTACTGAAATTTTTTTCTTTTATTTTTGAATGCTCAAAGTTTCAGAGCATTCAAAAATAAAAGTAAAACGTTTCAATGATTTACAACCGTATTTGTAGCTTATATTGAAAAGTAAAAATGGTCACTATGGAGGCAAGGTACATGCTCAATGTCTGGTTTAGGCTTTAATTTCTAAACGCATGCAAGAGAGTTTTTTATAAAATCTATTTGGTTAATAGCTAGTTTAATTACAATTGTAACACATTATTTTTATAATTTTAAATTAAGAACTTATAAATATAAAGTACACTAGCGCATGAAAGACAAAAAGTAAAACTCAGGATTAGTGTCAGGATTATAACTGTAACTCCTTGTTGGAGACAGAGTAGAATTAACGATCGACATCGAGCTTTTTTTTGTAAATTACTCAAACTCGTCCAAAATATTCGACACAGTTTAACATTGATTGGTTGGATACAAATTAGTTCTTATTAAGCTGTGAAGAATTATCAGCTATTATTGAATAATATTCCCATAGTTGGAAGAATTGCCGATCTATCAACTGATAGGTATTGAGCCTATTTCTATTTCTTTTTGAAGAGAGGTTCCGAGATACAATAAATGTAAGGACGTGTCCCATGTAAAATAATAACTAATAATTATGTTCTAATTGTAATAGCTTTGAGTTATTCATTGTTTTGGCAACTGTGGTCTTAAAAAAATGCAGTCCAAATCTGGATTCTATTGAAGTCTGAGCTACATGTAAAATGCTCTTGAATTTCGAAACAAGTATTTGTCTAAATTTGGTTTCGGATTTGGATCCATAAGTCCGTTCTATCTTTACTTATTACTACAAACATACAACTCGTCTATTAAAATGTAATGTACATCTATAGTAATTTAAGCCAAATGACGTTTTATGCATAATATACATATACCTACATATATTATATGAACAAGTGAATTGTATGTATGAATATATTTTGAAACATCTTGAATACATACAAAAATATGGGACGATGAATCACAATCAGTTTTCTTCATCATCTGAATTTTTGATGGAAAGATTTTCCTTTGATTATTATGTAAACATTATTCAATATAATATATGAAGCATCTTGATTAGATAGCATATTTGTTATGGTTTATTAATTATGTATTTATTTATCACTGCTCGATTAATACTACTGCTACATCAGCCAATAGGTACTCCAAATTCCTAGGCTTGGTCTTTTATTGATGAATGATGACTCCCTTTTATATTTGCTTGATATTTTTTTTATTGTTCTAGTTTTTTATGTCATAGCAAATTGTAATTTGAGTTCATCATATTTAAGATATTGATGATGACAACATGAATAATTATCTAACAAATATTAATAGAAAACACTGCTTATCAAAGTTTTTACTTATTGTTTACGTTGTCATGTAAGATAATAATAGAAAATGTGTGGGCCGTCAACGAAAAACCAACCTAGAATAATAATTCTCAAAGTTGAGCCTAAATTAAATTAGTGTTCGTCTACGAATTATCAGGGGCGTATGCAAGGTGAATTTAGGAATTTTGCTCTTTATAAGAAAATTAAATATTGTATTTTTTTGTTACAAAAAATTAAAATTAATTTTTCAATTTTTTTCCACAACATTTATTTTTTAATAGCTTAATTTTTGACATTTTTTCTTTTTTTGTGAGCAAATGTGGATTTTTGAACGAAAAAATAATTTTTTGAGAATAACTATATATTTCGAAACTTTTGTCAAGAAATTTATTTTTTTGGTGATTGGCTATTGAGTTTTTAAATTTATTTTCTAAGCATTTCATATTTGAAATTTTTTTCCCGACAAATTCAATTTTTCAAATTTATTGTCGAAATTTTTTGCACTTAGATATTTTTTCAAAAATAACCAACAACCAAGTGCCCCCCCCCCATGCACACATAATATTATTCTGGGGACGGCCCTGATTATCCTCAATTCCGAGCAACAAATTATAAAAGATGTTACTAATTAGGTGGCTTGTAATGTAAGATGCTTTATCGACTTACACTTCCTCAAATTTATCTCTTGTGCAGGTGACCCCAGTTGTCTACATGTAGTTGATCCTTTCCTTATTTTGACAACATTGTCTGCAACAACTTACACAAGGAATTATTATATACAGATCCTTTACTTTTGCAAAAAGCAGAGGAACTAGCATTCGAGTTTGTTTCCTATGAGTTAACTAAACGTATACAGAAGAAGTTTGTAATACAAGTACATTTAAACATGAGCTTATAAAACTACTTTAGATTATACTTCCTGAATGAGCCAAAGGATTTCAAAAGCAGAAAGTGACATTTTTAGTGAACAAGAGGAGTCTACACAGCACTCTGTAAATTATATAGGCCCACAAGAGTTAGAAAAGACGTATTTTACTTCAGGACAAGCTTCCAGGGATTTAAAACATGCTATGGAAGTTTTCTTTTTATCCTTTTTCAACAATCAATCATTTTTCTTCGAAGTTTTTCCAATAGAAACTTGTTTTTAGGCTTTTATAACCTGGGAGGTCTTTCTTTAACTTTAGCTGAATGTGTTTTGATGAATTTGAATCTTCCTCATCATTCAGCTGGACTCATTTTCTTCTTATTCGCTCTGATTTTCATCCGGAGATTCAGTTTCTTCGGCTTCTTTATCATCCGGGAATGCGATTGTTTCATTTTTCTCATCGTGAGGGATATCATTAAATGATTGCAGAACGGTAATAGTTTTTTTTCTTTTTTTCGTAAAAACTATCCATGTTGTACGTGTGAGGTTAGTATCCTTTAATTAAATTCATGAGAGGATGATATCTATTCTCTCTTAATTTTGTGAAGCCCTCAACTTAACTATTTTTTTTTATTCATAAAGCCATTTGATGAAGTTTAATAAATAGTAAAATTATCAACTTTGAACCCCAAGATGGTGTCACTTTCAATTATGATTTAATTTAAAAATGTAAGTGAAAACGTTTGATTCTTCAAGGATTAAAAAACTGTTTTTGTGTTAATTCACTTCATAATATTATATAGAATGTATTATTTCAAAACCTGAGAGAGAGTCACCTCATATGTATTAAATAACTTACTCAATCGTTGTAACTTGTATGTAGTAGTGTACAATACATTTAGGAATGTATTGTACAGTTCAAAATTTCAAGCATTTTCCTTTGAGCATTCCTTTAAATCATTTGAATGTAATAAGAGCCCTTCTTCTCCATACCAAAGAGTCATCAGTGTATAACTCATCTTAAATGAGTGTTAATTGAGTAGCGGGTAGGTTTAACCACTTTTAATCAACATGGATCCTACATATGTGGCCTGTCAACACAAAGGGATTTTTTTCTTTAAATTTAGTCTGGATTACATTCGTATTCCTAATATAACTATGATACATTTATTTTTGTAAGTTGTTTTGATAAACCATTCAGAAACGCTGTAAATTGCAGATATTTTTTGAATAGATCTAGTAAAATTATATGAAAGTTTCTATTTGAAAGGACATATCGGGTTTAAATACAGTCTCATATATATTAAAAAAGGTCTTTAAACGGTAGTTATTGTATATATATTTCAATCTATTCCAGAAATTAGAATATAGAGCCCATAATTGATCAATAAGTCAATGAATTAATGGGTAATTTATATTTATTAAGTAAAATAATAAAATAGGAGTAACTCATTCACTTGATTTTTGATCAAGATTGTTTTTGATTGTTTTTTGACACACCTTACTTTTATTATTCGACAAATGATTGCCTATTTCTATCAAGATATTACTCTTATTACCCCTTTAGTTGCTCCGCTAATTGAACTTAAATCATCTAAAACTGATAGACTTACCCATTTTCTTGATTTTTGTTTTATATTGTTTTTGGGTTGACATACCGCATATCTTGATCATATTGAGGTCAGTAGAAGATTTCATTTTATTTTTTTGTGTACATATTTTATATCTATATATATATATAGATAATTAATTTATCCATTTGGTTGAACTCATTAGATAATACCAACAATTTATCAAAGGTATCATTAAAGGCACTCAGTGAGAATAGCTTTATATTTTTTAATCCATGGAAGTAAAAAATGCCAATTATAGCAATAAATGTTTATTAAAAGGCTTGCAAATTAAAGGTTCAAATGGATGATGATCAGTGTTGTGTTCCGGTTTGAAAATCCTATACTGCTCTAAGAACATTATGAATTTAAGTGGGTTGAACTCATTTGTTCCATTAAAGAAGTTATGTCCTGACCTGTTTCAAAGAAAAAAATGGTCTAAATCGGTCCTAAAGAAAAAATTGAACTGGATCGGTCTCAATTAAAATTCGGTCTAGAATGATTCTATAGATGAATTGTTGATGAGGTGAGGTATGTTTCAAAATGGTGAACATCCACCTACAATCGTCAAATTAAGTTCAATGTGTAGCATAAACTTTATTTGTACAGCTCAAAAACGAAGCGAGACAATTGGTCCATAGATTGAAGCCGAAAAGTTTCGATTCACGATTTAAAAACAATTACATTTATGACAGCGGTCTGAAATCACAGTTTATACTAAAATATCGATCCAAATCGGGTTTGAAAAAAAATCACCTAAGAGCAAAACGAAAAAAAAGTCAGTCTTGGACTGAACCTCAACACTAATGACGATGTGTCAGAAATTCATCAAAATCTTTTCGTTTTTTCCATTAAATGCTATTGACAAATAAATTAGTGCAGCAATTAAGAAAGGTTAAATAATTAGTTATTATCAGTATAATTACAAACTATGGCAATAAATCATGGTAGAGGTTAAAATCTTGACAGTTTTAATCCAAGAATGTACAATTTTTTTAAACTAGTCTACAAGATCCGTCCTAGAATTAGATTTTGGTTATGAGAGGGTTATAACTTGTAGAACGTTTGCACTGACGTCATTAATTGCATATCAATAGAACGTGACACCATCTTGGGGGCTCATAGTTTGTTTATTTGCTTGATAAAATGGACATATTTCCAATAAATCTTGAAGAACCTTTATCAAAGAGATTTAATATTAAAAAAACTTGAATTTAATCAAATTATTATGAACTCAAAATTCCTACGAAATGTCTAAATTTGTACAATCTTTTATTCATTACAACAAGAAACATACGATAAATAAAGGAGATTATATCATCATTTCCTTTTCAATCGTTAATTTATTGCCTATAAAATAGAATTAAGATTGTAAAAGGATCTAAGAACATAATGGTAATAAAAATGAGGGTCTGATATATAATAAAACTGGGCATTAGAGAAATACATTTTTGATAGATGGTAAAGACTTCAGTCTTCTTATTTGATGATCCCGTTTTGACATACAATAGCTCACTATTTTCATTAATACTAATGAGAAAATGGGTTATATTATTAAAACAGTTGATTGTTTACATTCCCAAAAAGGTCAACAATAACAACTATGGAGTCAAATGAGCACACTGTATTGATATAGTTACCTAAAGAGACTATAAGGGAAAGAGGCGTCTTGTCTTTAATTCCGATTCGCTTAAATTTTAGTATATACACTATATTAATCTCTTGCGCAGTGAATTGTAATTAAATCCTTTGACTAACATTCATCTAATATTCATTGAATACATGTTCACGTTTCGAACAGGGTTATGTTTTTTCTTAAGAATAAACCAGACACATATGGTATTACTAAAACCATGGTTAGTATTTGAATCATAATTATACTCTAAAAAATTATGTAAGTTATTTGAAATCAAAAATATATAACCCTAATAGTTTACGAAGGGTATGTCATTTTTTGATTGAGATTATGTGAATCCTGAATATAATTTATATACATAGTTTGTGTTTACTTTTTATTTCAACCATCTTGTATCCTCTTTCCTTTTTAGTCTCTTTATTCTTACCTGCACAATGAACAATTTAACACTTTTCAAAAGATGTCATAATACATAAATATTAAAGTAACAAGGTCTCAAATTTCAAAATATGTATATCTTATTTTTTTCGATCTTTTGGCTCTTACTTGTAGACTTGACGTAATTTTACAATTATACTTCAAATCTATTAAAAGCAGCATTATTTAACTTCTAAAATATATTACAATTATACAATTTACAATCAGACTTGGATGGAGATATTCTCGACTGTTGAACGAAAAAACGAGTAAAGGTCTTCATATGACCAGAAAGGGGTATGACATTGATTTGGACTCGAAAGTTATTTTATACTATAATTATAAATTACTTATTACCATGAACATGGGACACTACATTATAACTATAGACTTGAAATAAATTTCAAGATCTAAGAGTTGACTTGGGCATGTGAGGATAGACTTCAAACTCGAATTGCACTTGATATAAGGACTTATTCCGAACTCTACAACGTACTCTGCCTGAATTTATGGCTACAGGCATGATATAACATTGGCCAATTATGTAAAATCCCCAATAATAATCCATATGATTCCTAAATGGTTTTCTTTCTTGATAAATATCAAGATAATCCTATAGTTATATATAATATTTCGAAATGAAGACCACGTGATCTATAGATTGTACAAAGGTAGTGGTCGTAGTGTTAATTTTTTTTTTTTGTCTGCTAGGAAAATTTAATAATACTCCATACTTAAACTACATTCTGCAAAGGGAAGAAGAAAAAGTTGCACACGGCATGAAGGGAAATGAGAGAAAATGATAAACTAACTTCAGTTACTATTATCAGTTATAAAATAAAAACGACATCCTGCGTAAGAAAAAGATAACTCCATTACTAATGAGGAATGACTATGTAAATCCTCAAGTTAACAGGCACATTTCCCTAGTTTGTTTTAAAGCTTTGATCTTTTCGGACCAAGGGGGCAATTGGTATTCTTGTTTTTAAACGGATTTTTTTTTCATTTGAGAGCTAAGATTTCAAACTATATTTTATATTTTGAAATAGTTTATTAAAAGTGAGTTTAAAATATTTTTTTTTGCATTTTTTTTGTCAATGGATGATGGATTATAGTTTTCTTATGCATATTATCATTTTTCGTGCAGATGATATTTAAATACAATAAGATGAATCAAATATAGAGAATATAAAATAAAGGCAATAAAATATATTTTCAAATAAATGATGCTGGTCTTACAACAATATCACAATAAAACTGGTAAAAAGTGTAAGAAAAGAGGAATAACTTAAATATTAACTAAATGATAGAAATTGCTTCCGAAAAAATCACCTCCACTTTTTTTCAATAATTTATTAGAGAAAATAGTAAATATATTTAGTTGTTTAGAGAAGAGAAGGAGAGAGATATAGAAAGGGAAAAGGGAACGTATTCTTATTTTGGGGAAAAAATGCACCTAAATGATCTCAGAGACCCAAAAAATATCCTTGGAATATAATTGGTTTCTTGACGATTTATTTTTATTATTATTTGTTTATGCACATTGGATGCCTGAACTAGAATGTCAAAAATAATCGCTTAAACTTCATATAATAATGAGAAAATTAATATTAATTAACAATATACGTTTTGTTGTCAATCCTTTAAAAAATCAACACAATAACTCCAGCCCACCCCTTACAAACGCCCCTGTTCAACAAACAAATACTTTTATATACGTTATGGGTCGAAAAGATTTAAGCATCTACAGACGCAATTATTCATAATCTTGCCAGGTATTAGTATCATTATGATAATATTTATCTATATATAGGTAAATTATGTCCGTATATGTAGGGACTAGATGATAAATATACTTTAAGTTATTTAATGACTTTTCTTGATGAAACCAATTTCATGGTGTTTTTATATTTATGGATCACGTCACTTTATTCTGTCTTCAACTCTCTACAACGTTATTGTCATTCAATTTTTTCATTGTTATTAATGTTAAAGATACATTGTAGATAGATAGACTTCTTAGATATCAACCTATGTCAGTAAAGGTATATCTACACATGTTGTAACATTAGAACTTGACGCACCAAAATATCATTACATCAAAAACTAATTTATAGAATAGATACATACTAGCGTTGGTTTCGGTCTTAAAATCCTCGACGAATCTTAGACTGTTATGCCCCAAACATATCTCAACACTAATATGTATCTACATACATGAGTAAAATGAGTTTCTTTTTCTTAAAGTAAGGTAAAACGCATCAGCAGAAACAAACATTCGAGTACGTAGATAAATAAATACACATTTCATTAGAAAAAAAAATTATATATATAATATAATAATCTATTCACCGGAATTCCTTTTTACAGTAACACATATTTGACTGAATGTAGATCCATTTCGTTGTTGTTCTTGTTTTTCCTTACTTATTTTTCTGAGAAACTCACTCTCATGTAATCATGTTTTGTCTTCAAATGTGTGGGGTGGTTTTCTTGAAGTAATAAAGCATCTTGATGTGGTAGGTTTTAATAAAAATATCTATTAGAAAGGGTTCAATCGTTAGAAAATTTTACAGACAAAAGTTATTCTTACCAAAGTAACAAACATATAGAGTTCTAGAAAATATGAAATGACTGTATCCCTATATAAAAGAAACTGAAAATTAACATGGTTATCATAGCAATTAGAAGTATTTTTGGGAGAAGAACAGCTTAGCGGTCATTTCGTTTAATTAGATTAGCACAATTTTCACTCTGTATTTACAGTGAGCAAGCTAAAATTGTAGACTTAACTTTTAATCAATCTGAATTGCTTTAGAATGAATAGGGTTAAAAAGTTAGGTATATTTTGGCCAATACACAATAAAAAAACTTTCAAATATCAACAGTTGTCAGCATGGAGGCGAAAAGGTAAAGGTGTCTGATTCGCTCCACGTGCAAATGAGTGTAGAGTATCCCATAGTCTTTTTTACAAGATTAAAGGAACGTTGTCTTTATGTCAGAGCCTGTAAAGGTACCTTAGCAGCAGTAAAGGGTGAAAAATATGTATCATGGAGGACATGGACACTGCAATCACCAGACGTCTGGCCTGGTCGACTATGCCAACTCTCTTAATGTCAGTGTTTGGGATGTGAGAAGGTATAGAAAGACTTTGCAGAAGGTATCTTATGTACAACGATAGAGGCAGCTGCTTTCAACAGCAACCAAGGACAACTAGGTCAAGAGATACCATAAATGGTGGACTTGGTTAAATCATAATGGATCAACAGTTCACCCTCCTGACCAAACTATTTCTCCTTTGAATTTACCCTTTGGGGATCTAGTCGAGAAGAAATCTTGTGTTACCCCTCACCGAAATTTGGATGCCCTCAAGGTCGCTGTCTAGCAGCAATGGATGGGCACGTCTGATACCTACGGCGTCTGAGGCTGCAGCTGGAAGCTATGGTAGCACCCAAAGAGAATCATTTTGAAAAATAGAAACATATATCAATGAAGAATTCCGTGATCAAGCCTCAATCTTCTACTTCTTTTAATAACTTTTCCCCTATTTGTTTGTTATTGAAAGATTTGCATTTATTATATTTAAATTAATAATAGTTTCTTATATAATTTTAATTACTTTTTACAAACTTTAGCTGCCAAATATCTACTTATTAATTTTGATAAGATTGAGTGGGATAAATGAAATAACAGATTATATTATATTAGTATCAACGTGTATACCTTTAATTATGTACAAAAAAAAAAGGGATACTAGAAAGAGCAAAAGAACTAGTAAAAAGTGAACAAACTAATCAAATTCACCAACCTAGATTAAAAATCGAAAAATTTACGAATTATTCTAAGAAATTGCATTTTTTAAATAGAGTAAAAAGTGGAATTTTTAAAGGATGTTTCAGAAGCATGCTAATAAGTTATAAAAGTTATTTTAAACAGATCTGAATCAATTTTATTTCTGGGTACAGAAAAATCCTGTTCAGTAACGAAGGGTTAAAATATTTCTGTTATCTTGGGGACATTATTTTTTTATTGTTTTGATAAAAGGGATAATACTATTTATGGAGCTGTTTTACCACCATGAAAAAATCTCTTTAATCTAGATTCGACTGTACTTCAATTTGTCAGGGAGACCACGTTATTTTTTCATATTTTTTAACATACTAGAGGTACAACTATATATATCTTCTTTTTTCATACTCTTGTTGATATGGATCACTAATAAGAACGCATTTCAAAAGATTCTTTTAAACCTCGATGATTTATTCCAAAATTTGGAAATAACTCAGAAACTAATGAAGTACCATCCCAAAAGAGTTGAATGATTATAGATGAAAAATTCAGATAGAAGTTAGAGTAAAAATAGGATACACAGAAGATATTAAAAGGATATTTCAGACTTTGGGGTAAATAAACAACTAGAAAAGTAACGGAGGAATAATAAATACGTGAATAGAGTAAATGAATAATTTCTTTCTATAACTTAAACCTATTACATCGTTTGATGTGATTTATAATTAATAAATTTTACTTTTATACGGAATTAATAAATATACTAACAGTGCCTAATAAATATTTATAAATCACTTTGATTTTGAATTATCTATTATGATCAATATTTAATTATCATTAACAAAAATATACCACTAAAATGTATATATATCTATATATAAATTTATTACCCTGATCATAAAAATCTCATATTTCGAGATATATTACACAAACTAGTCATGGTAGGAATCCCAAGTTCGAATTGGTTCACGAAAAGGTATACTGAGAAAAGCAGACTATAAGCCGTTTTTCAAAATAAGTAAAAATCGTGAACTGAGATTTTTTTCTCGTCAATGAGACGGGAAGCAGGGCAGAGAATAACAGCCGACAAGATTAGGACACAAGGATAAAACTTTTATTACAAATGAATTGATAATCAGGTTTACGTTATAACTTAATATATGATTATCAGACAATTTGTTGGAAATAAAATATAGTTAAAAAAAAGTCAATACAATCTTTAAAAAATTATATTCACAAATATTCAAGGTAAATTTAAGCTCCCTAAACATAAAACATATGTACTATTTTTACAGAAAAAAGGGTATTCATTAATTTTATCTCCACCTTAATCAAGGAACCAGGTCAAAACTAAAGCTAAATTTAGATGAGGATCAATTAAGAGGCAGGAACCGTTAGAAAGCAAAGAACCACGGTTTAAGGATCTGTTACATTACTAAAACAAACTATTTTATTTAAGCAAGTTAATTTTGAACTCTTACTTTGACTAATCGATTAAAGTTCAAAAGTTTCAACTTAGTTTATTTAGTTAATTTGTAAAAGAGAAACTGGAGAGACATGCAACAAAAATTTATAATTGAATATTACAATGACAATTTAGGAACCTAGTAATTAGTTTAAAAAACAAAAAAAGTGTCCTCCGTTTCAGAACAGCTCCGTAATCGCACAAATAAGCTAGAAACTTAATTAAATTATCCACACTTTTTCATACTCAAATACACCACATTGAATCTTGAACCTTTTTCTCCAACAATGGAAATATTAATGTTGAATTTGATGTAAGATCCTTTTTTTGCAAACTAACCTTGAATGAAATGGTAAATAGTGGCCCATTTCTGTAACAAATTGTTTTATAATTTTCTACTAAAAATTTAATGTCACCCTAAAAAAAAGAATTTATATACCTATAAGGGATAAGTTTTATAAAAATTTCGTGAGTAATTATTTAATTAAGTACATTGAATTAATACGTACCAATTTGATAAGTAAGTAGGGGAAGGCAAGAAATGAAGTCTTGTCAAATTTTCCATAGTATTCAAATAAAATAAATTATCATGTATCGGGTTACATAATTCAAACGATACAGAGCCTATGAGTTTAACAAACGCCAACAGTTCTGTTATTAAGGGACTTTGGATGCTTCAACATACTACTGCCGAAAAAATTATGGGATTTCAGGCTCTTCCTACGATTTTAGCCCTATACATTATTAATGGAGAACGGAGACCGTTTCAACATTTTTTTTATTTTTGCACAAATAGTAGAAGGAAGTTTGAATAAAACCTGGAAAAATTTAAAGCAACATAATTACATAAAGTGAGAGAAATAAAATTTTATCCCTTTTCAATTTTGTAAGTTACCCAAATGATAAAGATTTTCTATGGGTTTAAAGTCCGGAGACTGGTTAGGCCACTCCATTATCTTAATGTACTTTTTCTTGAGTTACTTTTTTGTTTCTATGGCTGTATGTTTTGGGCCATTGTCGATGGCTGGCCCATATTCAGTGCTTTCCCTTAAGGGAACCAAGTTGTCTACCAAGATTTCCTGGCTTTCGATGCAGTGAAGCAATTCTTTTCCCTTAGCAAAGAAACATCCCATAATTTTATTAAAAACATATCAAGTTAAACAAAAAAAAGTTTAAAAAAATAAACGACGTATAAATGTTATTAGTTTCATATAAAGACGAAGTACCCTTGAGATAAAATGGCTTTAATGCAAAATGTCCCAAGGAAATGATTTAAGGCAAAATAACAAAATGCCGTGTTGTGTTTTCCCTGTAAGTATAATCTTATGATATTCAAAAAAAAAAAAAAATTGATATTCATAACAATAATGTATTTCACTGTTAAATGGATTTACCTTTATAATTATTGCCCATTCTTTTCTTTATTTCATTGGGCAAAATTACAAAATTGGCAAAGGAAACATAAATTTATTTTCTACACTGTAAAATGTACTTTGTTGATTGAATACATTATAGTACTTTGTAGTTATTTACACTTTAAACACGATCCGTTAAATGTTGCGAAGGTTCTTGTTACTAGACGAGGTTACAAATATCGTTAAGGACAAATTATTGGTTGCAGAAAAAACAATGACTTCATTATTACAAAAGTATTTATCAAACAAAAATTACTATAATACATTGTTTTTTACTGATTTTTTGAATTATATTTTAACACCCTTATTGATTAAAAAACTTATATTGGTCCCGATGTGTCCTCGCAAATCAACAATTGAACATATAGATGTGTGTCGTACATGTGATACGTCGATATAAAAAAAATAAATCCCAATTAATTTTTTTACTTCATATGTTAGATACAACAGTATATTTCGTATACATATTTGAGCCAATTTAATACTTATTATTCAAATTTGTGAGATGGGTATAGATACCCTACGGTTTGAATTATATTTTAACCCCCTTGTTGATTAAAAAACTTATATTGGTCCCGATGTGTCCTCGCAAATAAAATCTATTAAACCGTAGGGTATCTATACCCATCTCACAAATTTGAATAATAAGCATTAAATTGGCTCAAATTTGTATACGAAATATACTGTTGTATCTAACATATGAAGTAAAAAAAAAAATGGGATTTACTTTTTTTATATCGACGTTTGACATGTACGACACACATCTATATGTTCAATTGTTGTCTTCGGACATTGAGTCTACCGATACAAGGTTTATGAGGTCTTTTAAAAAAAAAAAAAAAGGATTGACTATCAAACCAATCAAACAAGAAATTATTTATATACTAAAACACGTTTTCACATTTGTATAAAATACTCTTATATCTCTGATTGAAATCGACGAAGATTTATTTTTTCTTCAACTACAATATGGTTGTATCCAACGGTGTTTACACCAAATACAGACTATGTCATTGTACTTTAAATGATGTTGATGAGAAGGGAAGTTCATAAGGAGGGAGGCCAGACATAGTTAAGTAGTAATAATTTGATATGTATTTAATTTATATAAATGAGATTGTCGGAGCTAAAAGGTTAATGAATCAGAGTGAGAAAATAAAATAATTAATTATTTAGGTTATTACTTTGTTTTATTATTGTTATTTTTAAATGATATAAAAATCCCTAGACGTTCAATATAATAATATTGTATACAACCATAAACTCAACGGGAAGGACAATTAGATTTTTATATGAATACTCAATAATGATGTAAAAACTCCGTAAGCATTCAAATCTATATGCAGGAAAAAAAATAAAAAAAGTGTCAATTCATGGCTTTTTCAATAAATAGTTGTTTATCTTACGGTATTTGAATAATTTATTATGAATAATGAGTATTGGTATCAATTATTCATAAAGTCAATTAGTCTCTCTTTGATATTTGTCTTGGAGGAACAACCACACATCGTTAACTTTATTGTACATTCTTACAACCTTTTCTCCAATAAGAGGTTTTCAAATGACCAAAAATAGTTCACAGCAAATTAATAAGAACATCATTGAATTCTATCAATCAACGTCCAGAACACTGATTTTACCCCTAATCAACAAAATAAACTGTAAATTTTTATGTAAAACTGAAGTACCTATTGTCCGGTTTATGTATTTTCAACCCACAGATCTAAGAAAAGTTTGTTATATCATCGACTAGTAGTTAGTAGTTAGAGCTCTCTAGTCTCATACAATAAACTAGAATCTCAAGCAAAGGGCAAAAACTTTAAGCCAACTCCAAGGTCATTACTGTAGTTTTTTGATATATATAAGAAAACATCAGGAAAAGACGGATATATCTTTGATAGACAGTAAGATTGAAGCCCTTTTATATTTTTTCCCCATTTTGAGATGATCCAATAATTAAATTATGTTTTGAATTAATCAATATAAAACTATTTATACCCAGGCCAAGAGATGGGTTTTGTTTTTTAAGTGTACTCTATGAGTCCAAACCATAACTAAAACAAACTAGATTCAATTTTATTTAAAAAAATAAAAGATACAATATTGTTTATTCAACTAAAACTGTAGAACTGTAAACACATCTAAACCCTTGACAACGGGTGTGTGCAAATGTTTGAGTCATTTAGACTACTAACTTGTCTAGTCAAAAAAAAACTATTACGTAAATTATTTCTTGTTGTTGAATGTTGTTAAGATTTTTTAAAATTCAAAATGGTGTCTTTCTTTATAAAAGACAAATTGAAAAAAATAAATTCAATTTGTCTTGTACAAATAATATAGATATTTGTTTAATTAATTTTTTGTCACTTTTCTAAGAAAATGAAAATATTTAGAACAAAAAAAAATATCTTAATGGTCAAAGATTTGTCAAAAAAGCCACACACCACCAAATAAAAAATCTACTCACCCCCATGAACACATCCTAGCTACTTATGGTTAACAATCTTTATTTTTATATCGGATGTTATGAACTTCTTGACATTGTAATCATTTTGGATGGAGACGGCAATGGTCTCTGTGGCCTTCTCGTCACTGGCTCCGGCGCAGAGAAGATCACACACATTTTTGTGGTTGCTTTGACATTTTTACACTTAGAGACATGGTATAAAAAATACAAACTTGTTTATTTATTTTTCAGCTGTCCTTTGGTTGCGTAATGAAAATTAGAAGAATAAACCGTAATTAAATACTAATGAAGGTTTTGGGTTCCCACTCTGTATAATTGGAGTCTTCCTTGTGTCAGATAAGATTGTCTTGACCATACCACTACTTTCTACATTTTAGTTTTCTTAAACTAACTTATGTAAATAAAAAGGGTGTCGTAAATAATTAAATACCCATTGTTCAATTAGTATTTTCAAATACGTGTAGATAGTATATGTCTGCCTGTATAGATATAAACCTATGACCTTGAGACTTCTCCGAACCATTTATATGCATACTCACCATACATAGCAAATTGTCATTTTCATTATTAAATGAAAAATTTAAACAAAAATTTCACAAATTAATGTCAAATATCTATTTTTACGATATTTACTATATATTCCGATATTTTAAAGACATATTTTGATAAATTATATAGTTTGTGGTATAATTTCAGAGATAAGTTGAGATACTTAAGTATGCTACCTATATTTAAAATCTTCATTTGGTTTATGAGACTTTATTTAGCCTTAATTTGATCTTTCAAATATATTGAGTTTTTGCTACATTAAGTACAATTTGCAGGTCTTTCAGAGACGTAATAACAATAGTTGGCTTAGAAAAATAGACAATAATTCATCAAAGAGTACAAATGTATAAAGATTTTAATTTTGAGAAACATCCAGTTAGTTTGATTTGGTGTTGACGGGCCTAATATTTAAAATAGTTTTTTTATATGATTGTCCAAATCTCATGTAGCTAATTCGTGTATGATTTGTTAGTTTCTACTAGTGGACAAATAAATTGTAATGACAAACAGGGGCTTAATCAAAGGCTGGATATTTCTTTGGCGACAAATAATCCCTCCGTAAATCAAACTATTCATCAATAGATTAACCAAGACTAAACATTCAAACTGGGTGTGCTATGTAGAAATATTTTCACTTGGGGAAATTTTATATACGATTACATACATTGAATGCATTTTTTGGAGCCAATAAATCATTAATAATAATTATTCAAAGAAACATCTTTGTTAAATTTCTATTTAAATTTTTTTCTTTTGCAAAATATATTAATAATACTTAATATATTCATACCATGAAATAATTTATTGATGAATAAAGCTCGAATTATTGCAAACGTACTTTTTATGGATTTTAAATGAGATAATGTAATACTTTAAAGAGAGTTTTCCCTATAGATCAAAAGATAAAAGAAAGATTAATTTAAGACTCCATCAAAAAACCATAAACATTAAGTAATTTTAACTTTAAAGCTCAATTTTAATATATTATGTACAATTATTTTAATAAAATATCATAAGATAATTTCAAAAACCATACTTCAAATTTTTCGTAAAATTTAAAAACAATTCAGCCCAATCACAACAAAAGTACCCTAGGAACATTTTTGTTAAAATTGAATTATATAGAGGGTGAGGACTAGAAAATTAGAAAATTTTAAAAGCCGTTTTCACTTCTAAATATTATTATTTTGTGCAATTTCTATAGAAAAAAATTTCAATTAAAATTGGGTAATTTAACAATTATATAAACTTTTTATTCAATATGTCCCCCTCTGAATGATGGCTTTAATACGAGGCCGAACAGAAGCACAGCTGGCCTTGATGAACTCCAAGGACAAGTTGTTCCACTCCTACGTGATCACGGCCTTCAGGGCATGGGCATTCGGTTGAGAATTCTTGTTCGTCTTGACCTCCAAGACGCACCAAAAGTCAAAGGGGTTCACATCACGTGAGGACGAATAGTAGGATACTATATTCTCCTCGCATAAATCCTGTACCTACCTTCTTGGACGTTGTGTTGGGCGCTGTCTCGGATAAATCATATTGTTGTCCCTGGGGAACGTGATCTTAAACCATTGCAAGATATGATACCTGAGACCTTGTTGTAGATGTCTGTGTTGACTTTCTTGTTGGCCTTGAAAAAGTAAGATCTTGCTACTATCGGATGACCATTACCAGAGCTGGTTGTTTGTTTTTGAACGTTACTTCGATCTGAGCTCTTAATTCAGGGAAGAAGAGATCATTTCTCTTGTTCAGAACAGTTTCTGCCTGTTGACTTGTGCGCAAAAGGAGATATTTTTGATCACACAAAAACAAAACAATTATCAAATTGTAGCCTTTTGTCAGCTTTTTCGAAAAGCCTCAAGTACAAAACTGTAATACTTTTTTTCTAATTTTTGAGTCTTCACCCTGTAGTAGGGTGAACAACGTGCACCATGATAAATATCTGCTATATACAATAGAGTTTGCTTGTTTGTATTTTATGGGTTCCAAGCCTAACTGTACTCAAAAAAAAAAAAAAAAACTTTTTTTTCTATGGGTTCCATCACCGTTGAGCCTAGGAGGCTGAAACTCTGCATGCCTGCCTCTTTCGAAACCAGTCATGTTAAAACGGGGGTGTCGACTGGGAGGGCCATTATTTATTTAAAAGAACTTTTTAAGGCTTTTTTTTTATCTGAAACACACAAATAAAAAATTGATGAAGCTCAAAAAAAAAAAAAAGAAATCTAAATAAGGGTTGAGTATAAAATCAAAATTGACTTTTCGTCTCAGACGAAAAAATAAGTCCATTGACGATTGTGAGCTGAGCCGTGAATTTTCTACCGTCTAATTTGAATAAATGAAAAGATCCTCGTCTTCCATGTTTCCGGCAAATCCAACTTTTTTAGATAATTATTGACAATTTTATCGACCTCCTTTGGAGTTGCAAAAAAAATCCATTTTCAAGTGCCAATATTGCATTGGAGATAAAATGATGTTCGAAGAAATTTCAGTAAGGAAATTTGTTTATCATTGATATCGTGAATAGTAATGATGTTCTGTCTTAATGCTAAAAGTTTTAGTCGTCTTGGGTCAGTTCTCTTTAAAAATATTATTTTCAAATAAATCAATATTCAATATTTGGAATCGAGGAATGCCTCCAAAAATTCTTTGGCTTGCATTCAAAGGGATACAAGGCTGGAACATATTTTAGAACTGACAAAATTCAATACAGAAATATTAATTTGGACTAGAAGATTTTATAAAATAACTTTATTATTTAAAATATAAACTGCAGTTATGTTTCACATGTTATATTTATTATATTAATATTCATCAGTTTTACATGTTTTAAATGAAATAAATTTGTATAAAAAAATTTAAATCTTAACAATTCAACTTTTTATAACTTTATTTTTTTATATGCATGAGATAAAAAATTACTGTTCACCCACAGAGAGATACTACTGCCCCGTCAAACTCTGACGAAATTATTAAAGTTATTAAACAAATTATTTCTCATATTATCAAAGAGATCAAGAATTGACAATAATTATATTTGATTTTCTTTTCTATTCACTGTGGGTCTGAAAGGGTTAATAACATGTGTAACATATACTAACGCACTAAACTTTGTAAAGTTTCAAAATTAAAGATAATCTTTATAATATAAATATTTGTCAAGTAAAAAAAAGAAAATTAGGTATAATTGAACTACGATTTTATATGCGAAGTTATGATTTATATGAATCACACCACTATTCCCAATTTCATGACTTTACCACTCTACACTTTATTTCAAAGATACATAAATGATAATGATATATAAATTAAGATCATAAGAACTAAAAATTTATTGTTAGAGCTAATTTATTATTAAAGTATAAAAAATCAAAGTATTTATTATTTACAAAATGGATCCTGATATTTTTCAAGATCCCTTCATTAAGAATTTTGTTTCCAGGGATCCTACTCAAACACAATTAATAGGAAATGAAAAACCCTAGGCATGAACTTTGTGCATTGTATACGTATTCCATTAAATCGATGATCCAAGTTTATATTTTATGCAAATTCGTGATTAGTTTGTGATTTCCAATTAACTTTCTCTCTTCGACGTCTCATCATTATTATTTATTCTTTGTTTGTATAAATGCGCATTTATTCAAAAAACAAAATAAACATGAGGAATCATATTTTGAGAAATATCTATGTACATATTTTTAATTATATTTTTCATATTTTGGTGATGTCTATCGAACCGTGCATGTTTGTATTTTTTATTTGTTTCAGAACAAGGTAAAACAAAACTTGTCATAAATTGGAGAAGACGTAATTTGTACGCCATATCAAAAAAATTTAGGGTTATAAATAAAAAACGAGGTTCTTTTTCACATAATCCTAAACCTCCATTCCCTATGTGGACTTGCATTATTATTTTCTTCAACTCCTCCCAAAAACTACGTTTTTAATTAAACCCCACCCCCCTAAAAATATTAATTTTCCCACATTTTACTTAATGACGTATTTTCTTAAAAATAAATTTATATGTTTTCTATTTTGATACTGACCTTCTTTTTTTTTTTAAATAATGGCTTTTTCAAAAAGTTGTTCCATATTTCATGAAATTACTTTTTTTATAAATTTTTTATTAAATACAGTGTGTGCAAGTTATATTTACTGCAAAAATGTTTTTGTTTTTTTTCAAACACGATTTTCTCTTCATGCAACTACCAAATTAAAAAGTAAAACCAAATTCTAAAAGCTAGATAGATTTTGATCTATTTAAAATTTAATAAAATCACCTTCAGTCTCATTAAGAGACCGAAAGTACGAGCAAGGCTTCCCCACTTATTCACGTGGCAAATCCTGGAATTCCTTCTCGATCCGACTGATAAGTTAGTCTTGTGTTGCAGAAGGTTCGGTTAGTTTATTGTTCAGTCAGGTCACACACAAAAAAAATCAACAGATTCATATCTGGCGAGTTTGGAGCCCAAAATTCCGTCGAGATGATGTCGTCAAAATTATCTTGGAGCCATTAGATACTTTTTTTCGAAAGTTGGCAGGGATCCGAGTCCTGCTGCCACATATAAGTCTTCTCATAGTCAACCATGTCGATCCAGGGATCACCTCGGTCTCTAGCACTTCGAGGTAGTCATCAATGTTGACCCTAAGGCCTTGGGGGAGAACACATGAGGAGGCAGGAAGTGGCCTTCAGAGCTGGGTGAGCTTCAGAGTGGGCTGGGACCTTCGTCTGCATGAAGGCAGGTATATCCAGAAAGCCTTATACCTGTTGTTCTGGTCGTTGACCTTTCTATTGAATCGGTCTATAAAAAAAAAAACTACAGTTCTAAAAAATTTATAAAGTCCTAGGTCCGGCCCTTATCGTTCTTTTACAGTAACTACAACAGCTGAAATGAAGAAGTTACTATCTTATTTCAGCTTTTTAACATAACTTCTTTCAAAGGGACAAGATATCTTAAGTTTAAAGTAGAAAGTGTACAGCTAAACCTCATTAATTCAGTTTCTAGCTATTATTTATTATTTTCTTTGTTTTTATTTTATTCAATCCTAGCTAGGAGCGAAGAAAATAAAAAGATACCAAGGATCGAAGGATTGAAGGACTGATGTATCTGCCTGTAGGACCGTTGAATGTTAAAAACAGCGGGGGAGGGAGAGGAGAGCAGTCCCCCCCCCTTATATGAGGACATCAGTTCTGGCACCGATCAAACAGTAATTGCACGTCGTTACCTTTGCGTATCACGCAACAATTTGTCATCAAATACTTGAGACTTATCTTAGACGTGTAGTATAAGGACTTTTTACGGCCTCAGTTATAAAATAATCATTTCATTGTTGGGAAGAATTCGGCAACTACTACTAACTTAAAAAGGGCTTTATTATATTTCTATTTGAAGGAAAGGTTGTGAGCAACAAAAAGTTAACAACGTGAAGTGTGTAAAGCATTGTATATTTCACATGTAGAAACAGATTAGGGTTATTATAAATGGGGGGGGTAGAAAATTGTTAGGTTATATTTCATGTTATATAGCTAGGAAAGTGCCTTAAAGCCATGACATACATTAAGTATTGAATGACCTAGTCGATCGACTGTTTTTAAGACACTTAAAAAAAAAAACTATTTTACTTTTTTTAAATCGAACACTTACTAACTAATTACATAAATCATACACAGTCACGTAAGAATGTTCAATGTTGTGAGTCATTAGTTAACAATCTCATAGGTGTTACACTTGTTCTCAACTCAATGGGTTTGAAGAAGAGGTAAAATGATGTAATGGATTTTTGAAAATGTTTTTTTGAATCATAATATATATTAGACTGAAATATTATGACAAAAGATCGGAATTGGGAAGTGCGAAATATTATTAATTTACATTTTATTCATCTAAATTAGAAAAATCATCAAAAAATAAAATAAAGTCCTTTATAGACACATTTTAATTTGAAGATCAATTTAAAATATCGAAACAAAAGATGTTTTATGCTGTTTGTATAAAATTATCAAGTTGCATTGAGCAGGGGCATCCGTAGTATTATATTTTTTAAGGGGGAGGGGTTGAATTTTTTGAAAATTTTAAATATTAAATTTTTTGAAAAAATATTTAATACTTTAAACTTTGTAAAAAAAAAATTTAATTCTTGAATTTTTTTCAAAAACAAATTCAAAAATGCACCATTTTTTACAAAAAAATTAAATTTTTTAGAAAAAATTTCATAAATCTCCAGTTCACAAAAAATGATTTTTTTAAACAAACTTACAAAAATGAAATTTTTAATAAAAATTATTTGAAATTAAAATTTTTATGGACAAAAAATTAATGTTATTCAATGAAAATTAAATTTTTTCCAAAAAAAATATTCAAAAATCCACAGCTGTTCTCAAAAAAATTAAATTTTTTGAAAAAAAATTCAAAGATTAAATTTAAGATATAAAACTTTTGAAAAAAAAGGGAAATATTGGAAACAAAATTTAAAATTCATAGTTATTTATTAAATATTAAACTTTTGTTAAAAAAATTGTAAGATTAAATTTTCAAGTAAAAAGCGAAAATTCCTTAATCTGAGGAAGCCAACATGATTTTTATGTAAATATGTACTGCTGATTAGATAAGGTTATTCAACAATATTTGATGAATATTCCTCTAGTAGGTTATTGTCTCACGTTATGATAATTAAGTCTGAAAGATTTTGCTAGTAAATATATTCAAATACTCATTTGGTAGCTCGAATAACGAATATATTTTTTGAATTATTTCTTCCTTTTAATTCTTTGGACCACAAAAAATGTCATAATTTCATAAAAATATGACATTATATATATCATCCCTTAATTTATAGACCATAATAATTATATATTTTTATATTACAATCTTTCAAAAATGGAATTATGACTGAACAATTATTTCTACTAGCTTCTTTTTGTCATTAATAGGGATTTCTCGTCTTTCTTACCCATCAAATAAATATAAGGATTTGTTACTTATTTTGCTACTCCTAACTTTGTGTATGACATGATATTTTGGGAAGTTGAAGTTGTCAAGAGAAAAAACAACATAATTAGCTTTGAAGAGTGACTCCCCCGATATGGGAATAAATAAAAATTGGGGGAAAAAAGGAGATCATAAAATTAATGCAGTGCAAAGATATTTAACTGGAGAGCAAAATTTGACGCATAACTTTTTCTTTTTTTGGGGGGAAAAAAAAATTGCCCACAACAAATATTGTTAATTTCAAAATTAAAAAAAAAAAATGACAAATAATGTAGTCTTATGGATCAATTTGCTAAAATAATATCATAGTCAGTACCTCCACCCACTGCAGTCACTGGCTTGGTTAACCTGTGTCAATAGAGTACTTATTTGATTACCTGTAACGATAATTATAAATGCAGAAATGCGATAGAAAAGAAAATATTGGAAAATCGGGTCGACCAATCGAAGTAGGTATTCTCCAAATGAAATGCATTTGTACGAAGTATGCCAACGCAATGGAATAACAATTCCTCAATAATTCTTCTTTTAATCCAAAAGTTGCCGATTTTACTAAGAATATGGAAAAAGAATCAAGATAATGTAAAGATTGTAAATTACTGGATGGACGTAAATATTCAGGCTTGATTGTACTTGTCCCTTATTTTTTCCATTGGATTGAGATGAGGTGTTGCAGATTACTTTTACCTCGAAAAGCATGTAAATAAACTTTTTTGTCCAAATTTTTGGTTTTGTGCTCTACTGAATATATTTTATATACTATAGATCACACTTTATAGTTTTATATTTTTATATAAAAAAATTAATTAGACTGAAAAATGGCAAAAAAAATGATCAATGGTTATAATTCTTGGGTATAATAAGTCGTCCTACATGCTTAAAACTAAAACCTTTAGTTGACTCAAATATGTCTATAAAATATTGTCGATGATAGGATGGGGACGGTTAGAACCCTTTCTTTCGACATAGCCCTAGGTACCATAGTAGAGAGGATTCATGTAGGGAGAGGGGGAGGCCACAAATAGTGTTTCCAGAAATACAGAAAAATTATCCTCGAACCATAATAAAGATTCTCAGCATCATTGCAGAGGCTGGGAACTTAGTGTGGTCGATTGGTGGAACATCATCGACCGTGTAGTTTCCCTAAAGTTTCTAGACTAGTCCTCTTTGTAGTTTTTCTTGTCTTGTAGCTGTGCTGGGCACGAATCAAATCGGCTATACTTTGTCTTTCAGCCTCCACATCGACATTAAATGCATCGATTTTAGTCCGTTGTAGCTCATTTGAACACTAATATTCATATTGTGTTAAAAAATCTTAAAATATAGTTCTCAAATATGGCCTCCCTAATACTATCAAAGTAGACGTTGCGATTTTCGGTCGTACAGTGTATATGGAACGACCTTGTGATTGGAACGGGGAACTGACTGCAAAAGAGAACGGATAAGTTGCTGAAGGGGGAACGAAAAAAAAATATTAACGGAATGCCAAAATTGTGGAGCGCTTACAAGCCAATTACGAAGTAAAAAATTATGAGGGAATTTTTCCTGTCGTGGTTTGTGTTCAATATTGTATTATGGTGACACACTACAAAGTTGTTAAAAGTAATTCACATGTTCTTAATGGGACATCTACAAGTTTTCTTTTTCTTGTGTTAAGAGAAAATTAACTCATAATCTTGATAACGATATAAGAGAGTTTTCATTCCCCCTATACTCTTGCTAATTGTAAGCATTGTATTCAAATTTGTGGGATGATTTAAGATACCAATATTTGTAGATATATTTTACAACTTTTATTTGATTTAAGTGACTATCTTAGCCGGATACGTCTCCATTCAAAATATATATATATATATATCAATGTCGTATTGCTTGATTGTGATGATTAATTTTGGTTACTTTAAGAGTGCAATTTGCGACACACCCAAAGGTTTAATAAGAATAATATAAAGATTGAAGTTGACCAATATTTGTAAAAGAGTACAAATGACATTCACACTCTTTTTTGATAAAAATCATTTTAGCTTGCTTTTGTATTGACAAACCACATGTTCCTACAATATTTTTGTCGAGCAAATATCTTGACAACACTACTTTATAAATACATTAGAGTAAAAATGATTTAAAATACTCCTTTATAGAAAGAAAATAAACTCAAATACAAAACGTCTAACTTGGGATTAACTCAAGGCTTGACATTTCACTCGACATACAAACATAGTTGAATACTAGTGACCAGAGCTATGGATTCCATGAAATGATATTATATTTTCCCTTGGATTAAATATCAAATGGCATCATGGTATTCATGGATATGCACGTTTTATGTAAACCGTTGCATTTGACAAAGACATTTATCATTTTTCAACTTGCTTCTTTAAAAAAAATGGCTCTAGGAAGAAGACATAAGAATATTTTACATTTTTTGTCTGAATTTTGAATTTGATATTTACATTTATTCATTCTTCTTCTTTAAGACAGAGAATGATGGAAATAACAAAAAAAAAAAAAAAAAAAACACATATTCAGATAAAGACGAGCATTTCAAAAAATAAAATGGTTGTCCACAATATGTAACATATAACATTCTTTACATCAACTGAGATCAAGTTATTTAGACTATGGTTTTTGATTTATTTCTTCTTGTTGTGTGATGTAGGCTGTGTTATCATCTTTTATAAGTTGTAAGTAGAGAAGGAGAACGGCTTGTTGACTGTTGAAATAAAGGAATAACCACTTTGAGATGAAGAGAAAAATCTAAAAATAAATGGTACGTCAACATAAAAACAATCTTAAACAAAAAGAGACAATCCTAATTTATTTATTACTTCCTATATATCCCAGTATTTCATATACACATTTGAGTCAATTACAGGCTTTGTATTCAAATTACTGGGACGATTTAAGATACCTAAGAATTTTAACTACAGTTTTAAAACCTTTATTTGGTTTAAAAATGTATAATGGTCCCCTTTTGAATAATATATATCAATTTTTTTTTTTTTTTTTGAAGATGAATTTTATATTCTATAAGTTCAATTAGCAGCGCAGCCAAAGGATTAATACGAATAATTTGTGAATAGAAATTGACAAATATTCATAGAAGAATACAAATTTGATCCACATTTAATTTGATAAATATCATTCCAGCTAGTTTGCGTGTAGACATAGACTATGTGGGCCTCATATAAAAAAAATGTCCAACTAAATTCTGGTTTAATATTTTTATTATTATTTTATAAATAATTTTCTGCCGGAGACATATAAATAACAGACATTGCCAAATTTAGAGGCTTCTTGGGGCAGTTTTGGCTTCGTACATTCCATTTGAATAAAAAAAGACTTTTAGATCGAAATGGACCATTTTTTAGCTTGGAAAACTATGATAATGTAATGGGTCAAAAATTGAACTTGTAATATTTTTTTAGTACGAGTAATTGTTTTATCAGTAAAAAATATTGTCCACCTGGTTTAAAACAGTTTAACTGGGAGACTGCAAAATATTAAGCACATTTTAGACCCTCTAAAATGTCTTCAAAAATTTGCAGTTTCTCTGTTTTATCCAAAATAATTCTATGTTTTTTGTTCAATATCGTTGATCCTGCTTATAACCATACTAACTTACAAAACACAAAGAAATGAGTTTCTTAACTTTTGAGGGATAACTAAGAATGGAGATTTTGATTATGCAATATTTTTTTTTTTTTGTCAAAATTCAATATTTTCCATTTTTCGGAAAGTGACAATATGATAACTACAATGTGTCATTCAGTGCTTTACCAGGTGTAGAAAAAGTAATGAGACCTTCTAAAAATACAGTTTTGAGTGGGTGTTGTTGATTAAATCTTAAAGTTCCGATAATTTTTGAATAGCTTACATTACAGCATCAGGACAGTCACCAAGATCTGAATCCACTGGATTACTCCATTTGGTGGCAATTTGAGAAGAAGGCCTGCAAAGTCTGCCACCAGAATATTGATGCCCTGGATACTTCATTTAACCAGGAGTAGGGGATCATGAAAAAGACTACGTTGTCAATGTGTACAAGGGGTTCCAAAGGTGGTTGGAAGCTGTAATTGAGGATAATGGTGGCCAGATACAAAATTAATTTGCATCGTCATAGTAAAAAATAATATAAAATAAAAATTTCTTTTGTTCATCCTAATCTGTTATGAGAATTTTAATGACTACATAGAGGTAGGTCTCAGTACTTTTTCTACACCCCGTATAGAGGGGAAATCGGTCTATGCCTCATATGTCCAATAAATTGATATTCCTGAAATTTTTCATGTAATTTTTTAAGGATCCAGAAACGGGTTTCCTAGCATATTTTTTTTTTTTTTTTTTTTTGGTCTTCAAGACCATGGCGGCCTTTAAATTGCAATTTTAGCACTTCATCTGTACAACCTAAGGTCGGGGGTTTATTTTGAATAGAGTTCTTTAACCTGCATCAAGGACCAGTTGCTCATATACACAACCCGACACGGGTTGTGTATATGAACACGCCAGAGATAGAGTTTAAACTGTATTTTGGTCGGTACTTCATCTGTACTGACCAAGAACCAAAGTGTACTTTGAAGAAGGATTCATGATGCTCAGGGAAGCGGCGGCAGATTCATCTAAATTCACTCGGGCCAATTAGTTTACCTGCACAACACGTAGGCTGTGGTGTATTATAGCATATTATAAGGGTTAGTTAGTACGTAGAAAAGCGGCGGTGGTAGAGTTTAAACTGTCTTTTGGTCCAGTACATCAATTGGGAGGTTTCCGTGATTCTCGGAGAAGCGGCTGCGAATCTGTGAGTTCGTCGTCTGACCCAGAATAAAGCAGCTAGTTACTCATCGCGGGAAAGAAGATATAAAAAACCTATATAATAGTATACTCATACTCATAAAGCCAAAATGAAAAAAAAATCTTAAAATGTTACAGTCTGTATTTTTGTTCTATATTAAACAGAAAAGTTATTAAGAAATTATAATTTCTTAATGTCCCGGCAACACCAGGGTAAACCTACTCTAGTAATATTAAAATTGAGCTTTACAGTTAAAATTGCAAACCTACAAGAGTTTATGATAATTATAATCATTTCATGTTGATACGAGAACTCAATGGATTTTTCTAGGCCAATGCCGATTATTTTTAAAGCAAAATATCTATAATCAATAAATCACACCAGTCAATTTTGTCCACTCCATAATTTTTCTCATCTTCATATTTCTAACCAAGTCATGGTTTTGAAAGATCCTATAAAAAAATCTTCTGAGAAATATATAATGATAGATTCATTACTGTAGTACAAATGTGTTATATTTTATTGATGGTCGATGAGGTCATACTTAGGATCTTTTACAAGTTTTTAATAAATGGACAATCATGTTACAAATACATACAAGTTATAACAGATATAAGTGATGTCACATATCAAAAGTGTCAATGGCATTAATTAGAGGTAATGTTGCGTAAGTCCTTATTTATTCGGTCCAGTCCAGATTTAAGACATGTCATATCTGCCCTTCGGACCGTTCCTTAAGTTAGTCCTTCGGACAGTCAGTACTAGAAATGATTATAAAAAAAGAAATAAAGTTGAGTGATGCAATCAATGACAAAACTTTATAAATGGTACGCAGGACTGAACTGGACCGGAACAAGACTGAACTGCACGGGACTGCAGTCTTCGGTCCTAAATAAAAACTTACACAACACTAAATGGAAGGGCAATTAAAAAAGTTCAGAATGAGTACACTTAAAATCATTTAACGAGGAACAATGTATAGACAAGTCTGATAACTACAGATCCAATCGCGTATATGAAATTTGTTCTAGTCAAAAAACTCGTATTTGAATTTTGGTGAGTTTTTTCATTTCCAAAATGCATAGTTCAATGAAGTAATTTATATATTAATGATGTCGGTTTTATTTTTATTTCGAAAGAAATACGAACTTGTTTTTATATAACTAATAATTTTATTTTTTATGGAGTAAAAAATATCAAATTTAATCGGTAAATTTGGGCTATTACTCATTATTATTATCCAATAAGGCATGATCAAACTAAAAAATATATTATTATTTTGAAGGTGGTGTAACTTTCTGTAGCCTGGGCTAATATAAGTATATATTGCTTGGGGGCGCTGATGTCTCCTCTATGGGATTATGATAATTATCATTGAGGGAGTTGTGTTATTTTGTCAATCTCTGTCGCCATATTGGCGATTACATCACAATATATGCGATGATGATTTGTTTGAGTTAAAGAACTTGGACAAGACGTTCAAATTTTAGAAATGATGCATTTTCAAAGAGCATTGATTGTCATTGTCGATTGAAGAAAAACTTTTCTCCATATTATCAACCCAAGACATGTTTCAAAAGTATATTTACCTTTTTAATTTCTTCTAAGCAGAATGC
Source organism: Lepeophtheirus salmonis (assembly GCF_016086655.4). Classification (NCBI taxonomy): domain Eukaryota; kingdom Metazoa; phylum Arthropoda; class Copepoda; order Siphonostomatoida; family Caligidae; genus Lepeophtheirus; species Lepeophtheirus salmonis. Next base: position 54,469,613 of record NC_052135.2, read on the forward strand.
AATGATAATAATATTTATTTATGAGCTATTTAAAACAAATATGCATAGCTACATGTGCTTATTTTCTATCTATGAAGATGCAAAAATATAGGCATGTACGTACGTTGTAAATATAAATGGGTTTATTTGAAACGCCACAACAACAGAATGAAGACATGAAAGCTGTGCATTCAAAATTTATGATAACGGAGGCAAAATAAACATAAAAAGATGCTTTTAAAATTAGTTTATTACTAATCCTTTGAAGTTGATTGAATACTAGGGGAGAATAAAAGAAATGGATAAAACTATTAGTACATATGTGTTCTCTCAATTAAAAAGCAAATTAGATGGATTTTTCTTAAAATGCAGAGTAGATAATAAATGTTTTTTATACAAACTATCGTATAAAATTTAAACTTTTCCTATTAACCCTTTGCCTATGTTGCAAATTCCACTAAAACTACACAAAATGGATCGTCACAATAAAAGAATGAACAATAAAATAGCTTTGATTTTATATCTTTGTCAATACAAGTCAATTAAATCAAATAAAGGTTTAAAGTTATAGCTAGTATTCTAGGATATCTACGCTCATATAATAAATTTGAATACAAAGCCTATGATTGACTCAAATATGTCTATGAAATATTTGGCTGTAAAGGATAACGTATAGTTAAAAGAAATTCATCATTGTTCCAAAAGATGGCTTTATTAATGCGTATCTCGGGTTGTATAAGTGTAATAAGTTTACAGTAGATGACGTTAGAAAGATAAAAATGTTTGTTTTTAAACCATATTAGATAGTTTTGTGATTCTTTGAGTAAGGTTAAAAGATGGACACCAGCAAAGAGAAAATATGCCATATTTACTGTTTTTATCTGATAAAGGAAATCACACAAGCCAGGCGGCTAAAGATTTAAATAGTATTTATGATCCTTAAACTGTAACAGCCAATAATGTGCCATTTTTTTATTGTGATTTTTGTTCTGGTAATTTTGATGTCCAAGATGTACATCTTTCTAGAAGGACAATTGTCAAAAATATGAACAAAATAATAAGAAATCGTCAAGTTTGACCGTAATGTAAGTACTATTTTTATTGCCAATGAGATAAAAATTAACAGAAAAAAAATCCTATCAAAATAATGAATCTCTTTTTACTATACCTTATAATAAGTAAAAAAATAGATTGGGATTTTCTCCTTTCCTTAATTTTTGTATAATAGTGTTTTTATGTTGACATACTACATATATTAACCTCTATCTAGTAGATATGTGGACTGTCAACAAATAAAAAACTAGAATTATGTACCCAAAATTGATTCAAGAATACATTTGTACCCTTATATAGATTACTCTATATAATTCCTTAAAAAGTGCTACAAACTACACTTAAAGTAACAAAAATGCATGGTCACATAATTAAAATAATTAGAAATGTTCATATGGGGACGAAATAAAGTATCCCAGCTAAATTAAGATACTAAGCTATTGTTCATATTATTGGCTATCTCGTTTTATTCCAGAAACTTAAATATAAATGCTATAAATTACAAAAATATATATCAACTATTTGGCTATTTTATTTATGATGTAAAAACGAAACAATAAACATTTATCTTTTTCTAGCTTTTTGTACAAGATTGTGTTTATGTTCACTCATCAGATATATATAGAGAAATTTATATATTCAGTGAAATAAAATATGAATAAACAAAATACACTTTATATCTAATAGGGGTTAACTAGTGGTGTGTCAGTCCTTATTAAGGACTAAGACTCCACTCCCGTCTTATTCAATCTCGGTTCGTTCCAGTCCCTTTCAGTCCAGCATAGCAATTCTAAAACTTGTAATGTTTGGCCCTTAATGACATCACTTAACAATATTTATTATTTTGTAATAAGTTTTAGTACAGAAAGCCCGAAGGATCGACATCATTAAGAACCAGTCCCAAGGACTGATAGGATCGGTCCTAAGACTGGATTGGAAAAGTAAATAAGGAATGACACGAGTCTTTTTCCAACTATTTCACTTTTCGTCAAAAATTTGGAGGTACTATTGAAGTGTTAAAAATAAAATTAACTAATTTTGAACCATTTCTATGAAGATTTAGAGGTAGATCAACGACCAAAATATTTTTCTCAAAAAAAAAAAAAAATCACCAAGGTTAATAAAGCCATTCAACATTTGCACTCATTTCTGAATTTAAATACAAAATAAAACACATTTGCTGATGAAGGTATGTATATGCGAGTGAAATTGTTTGTATGTCACACGCTAATGAACAGACAGATAGACAAAAGTCATTAAACATTTAGTCGTTAAAATGTAACCTTTAAATTTATTCAAAACAATAGGAGACATATAATGACTTTTTAAGCTTAAAATTTAAGGGGTCTTAATTAGTCCTACTCGGATTAATTGAGCCAAAATAAAAAAATGTCTCGTGAACAATTATTTTGCTACGAGAAACGCCGAGTACTATTTGGAGGGGTTGGGTTACTGAGATGAGAGCATCGCTGATAGAACTGTTTAGAGTTACAAGGAGACTATGTTGAAAAATAAAATTCAGAAAAAATGTCTTGTATCTTAGTTAAGTTGGAAACTTTTCAGACCACCTTTATATATATGAAATAAAAAATATATTATTATATTTTGACAAAAGTAAAATAGTTTTTACCCTAATTTATAATTGAATTTATTCTTTCAAAGGGGGTGAAGAATCTAGTTATATTCCCTTGCCGTATAACTAGCCCTAAAGGATTCCCTCTACATAAATAACATATATTTCGTAGCATTTTCTGTACCTCTTTCTCAACTTAGAATGAACAAACAAATGAAAAAAAAATGACGGACAAATGGTTACACACTCCCAACCGTCGGACCTTTATTACATACCACCTTTTATTTACTATTGTTGTTATTAACAACAATAATGGTATTAAAAACCCGCGACCGGGCGTGTAAACCCCACTACCACCAACAGCCACGATGTATTCATGTATGTTGTATAACTTACAAAAAACGAAATCAAAGAAATTTTCCTTCGTTGCTGTTGTTCTTTTCTTTTTCTTTAAGAAAAATCAAGTAAGCAACTTTTATTAATAAAAAGAAACTATAGCGTGTTGAAAATATTCAAAACCATTTCGTCCTCCCTCCACAACGGATCATTTGATAGGGACAATGTTGAAGAAATAAAAATAATATAAAAATTGTTAGATTATTTATATATAGTGCCATATTAATTACATAAATATCCATTGCTGAAAGTCAATTAGTGCAAACCTTAAGTGAAGATAGCCATGAAGAGTCTACTTCTACTCTTTTTACTCATACTAAGCTTCGTTGAAGGTAAAGTAATCAAAAATGATTTACTATTATTAATCAAAAGGATAGGATTCACAAGATTCAATCATTTAGCCATATTTTTTTTTAATTTAAATCCTTAGTTAGTCATTCGTTACTTCCCCTTCAAATCCTAACGGGTGTACTTCCCTTAGGGTATTTAGGCACCCTAGTATTAAAATGAATTTTCTAGCAGTATAAAAATGTATTTGACCTTAGATTGTAAGATGCAGAGCTTAAACGATTGTCAACCAATTCATCGATATCAAAGTTGTGTGCTCTCGGATTAATTAAGACGAATTAAACTTTCTCAAACAGTGATTTTATTAATACCATATTATTGCTAAATGCACATATGAGGTTGAGAGAGGGAAATATACGCCTTGAAAGTTATAAACCTAAGATCGGGGAGAGGCAAAAACTTGCAGGGCATGTCCATCAATGTTGATCAATCAAAAAATAAATTACATTTTCGAAATCACAAGTCCTGATTATTTATTTTGTCAAAATCAAATTTTGTAAAATAATATCCACCTCCCTTAATGAGAAGAAGTTTTTTACACTAGTGTTATGTTGTTTTGACAAATTATTTACTCGATTTTATTGGATTACTATTGGCAATTCTCCAAAGTTATTTTCTAATCAACCACAACTTCTAATGAGGTTTTTTTAATCTTTGAAAGGCTGACTAGCCATATATCACTACTCTTTTGTAACCAATTGCATTATCTCACAGTTACTAAAATATATATTTTAGCTCATTTGTGCGCAGAGAGCCAAAAAAAATTGCCCAAATAGTACAATACTAACATATATTATAAAATTAGATGCAAAATAATATTATAAACGTATTTTATTAAATAGAAATTAATAAATGAGCAGTGAGCATGCAAAGCTATTTCATTTTGTATCTAAATTTGTGTTTTTTTTCTAATTTATCGACTCAAGTCATATAAGAATTAATAAATCAACCCTACCAGTCATTAAGGTCAAAGAATGGACTCATAAAAGTATAAGAGTTGGGGTAGATATAGTAATTAGAAGTCAGGACCTAAAGAGCAACTTACCTCTTTTAGTACTAGCAATAAATAATCATAATAAATTAACAGATAATGAAATCATTATTCTCTTAAAGATTTTTTTATTAAGTAAATTAATTATCACATTTGAACAAAACTAACCTTAACATTAATTGACCATGAATTCACAATTCTATTGACTTTAAATGTATTTACAATCCTTCTTATAATTCTCGCCCACAGTTACCTAAGCCTAGTAGTTATTTTCCTCTCCTGATAAATAGTTCTTGAGATAGAAACCAATTTAACTTACGTCGATTTTAACTAAATTTTTCAAAGTACAATAAGTCGAACAGAATTAAAATATAACTTTTTGCAGCTCTAAATTACTAAATTCAACATTGAAGTCACTTGAAATTGTACGAATATAATTGGTTTAAAATAATTAAAAATTATTTATTTTTTTAAATTAGATTAACGAATTACCTCGGTGTAACTCAATTCTAATCACCACAATACTATTTTCTACACTTAAATTCATAATGTAAAATATTTGTTGGACAGAAGAATATTACAGTTTGTAGATTATAGAGAATATTTCGAAATAATTATGAGACAAGACATGTTATAGACATACCAAATAAGATATCTTTCATTCTCCTTCAGTGTTCCTATATTTTGTTTAATTGCATTTCCTTCCATCTTGTTGTCACATTTAATCTCGTCATTATTTCGTCAAAAAAAAAGTTTTACTCCGACGAAACACTCAAAGATATTATTTCATTTTGTCTTCTAATCGTCACGCAAAAATTATTCGGTGACAAATACATTTCGTTTATTCATAGTTGACTTTTTCATATTTATCTATGTGATACACAAATAATAATAACACATAAAAAAACTCATTGAAACCTGAAAACTTAATTACAAAAATGTTATATGACATCAAAATTAATCAAGTACTACACCGAAAAATTGAATATTGCTAAAAAATACATGATAAGTTAAGAATTGACATAGAAAGAGAAGCAAAAATATGGCATCTACCTTTAAGATATTACATAAATATCTGAGTCTCTGGGATGTGTATACACCCCAGAGAAGTAAAGTAGGGTAAAAATGACCTATTCGAATTAGCAAAACCACTCTAAAACTATGGTACATTTCATTACAAAATTAATTATTCGAAAATGAATAGCAATAATTGTATAACTATTAATATTTTTAATATTTATTCATTTGCCATTAAACAAAACACACTTTATTTTATTTTGTAAATAAAATGCCCAAATTACCTTGATATGGACTGTGTTGATATATGTGATTTACTATAATTTGCTTATGATGTAGTTATATTTACACATGTATCAGCAACTTAGAATATGCTGGAAAAATTTTGGGCAGCAAAACGTTGACTCTTGAGCCTCCTAGCCTTCAGGACCTCTATCTGAAGGGAGGTCAGAATCCTCGTGTATGAGTACAGTCGAATGTTGCCCTTCACAGCAATCTTGATAGTTCCAGATCTTACAGAGAAGTCATTGGTGAGGCGATTTATCGATTTGGTGGGTCCTCCTTTGATCTTCTTCTCCAAGGTGGACAGGAACTCTGGAACCCTAAAAAAAGTTAGCCCTCCACTGTATGCATTCCTGGAGAAGTCTTTTCCATCATTCTTCATCTTGGCCAACTTGAAAAACAGGCTACTGGAGCACTTTACAATGTCCCTAATCTTCGCCAACTCTACTTTAGCATCTAGGAGATCCGCTGCCTTTTGGTTTTTTGCTCACTCATGATGATGAAATGACGAAATAATTAAAATAGTTTTTTTTAATGTAAAAAGGACGGCGAAAACAGTATATCAAAATTAATCACTAACCCTTTCATATTAATGATAAAATGAACATTAATTAACAGTCCACGTTTTGCTGCCCATCCCTGTGTGTGATACATCAACACAGACGCAAACTAGGAAGATCTTCCATTTATGTTTATGGATTATTCTTATTAATCCTTTGGAAGTGTCGCAAATTGCACTTAAAGTAGCAAAATTCATCGTCACATTGAAATAATTAAAAATTTAGGTATTTTATTAGAAAAATCATATCGGGGTCCAATTAAGACTCCTATAGATGAAATGAAGTTTTAAGCTATAGTTAATATCATTACGTATCTCAACTCATCCCAGAATCCTGAATACAAAGTTTAAAATTAGGCAAAATGTGTCTATAAATATTAGGCAGTAGATAAGCTGTAAAAAAATTTATTGAATATATCTCCTTTTATTGATTTTTGTAAACGATTATTTTTGAGTATACTCACTGAATAAATGTAAATATTTTGAGATTTGACATAATATAACACCCCCTAATTTTTTTTATTTAATAAGAATTAGTCTTACGTCTCTATCTAACACTGACAGACGGGTTTGAAAACGTTATGGTTTCTTTAGTGGAAGCTCACCCTTTTATTGTGAACCCTGAAACTTTATTTTGGAGAAAATCATTCTAGATTGCTTTAGTATTGACGTGCCACATTTCTTATTGTTAATTTATAGAATTTTTTACTTTAATAATACGTTTTATTTATTATCCAATGAAAATTATTACTGTATATAAAAGGTTTCCAATGTCCCCAATGAAGCATTGTAATTAGCTATATGACAAAAGTGATGTCTTTATGACTTGGCAACACTCTGTTTTAATCCATTTTTAAATGAATCAAAGAGAATCGAATGTAAATAATAACTATTCTAAGGTTTTGGTCTGTAAATCCTAGATTGGTCCAAGACCGTTATTATTTATGTGTCCAAACTTATTCAGTCTGCTCTTTATCGGACTTACAAAAAAATTGCACTGAATTGTTCTTATTATAAATTCGGTATAGGCAGATTCTATAGATGAATTATTGATGATGGCGTGTGTGTTTCAAAATTGTGAAAATTGACCTACAATGACGTCATATGAAGTTAAACGTGTTGCATAAATTATATTTGTACAACTGATGATCAATCAGGATAGGGAAGGAAATCGATCCATGTGTTGAGTTTTGGTCTGAAAATCGGTCCATATGTTGGGGTTTGGTCTGAAAATCATTGACCCGTGCGAGGCCGTTATCGTTTTAAGGGGACATGACTTATTCGACCATTTAAAGAAGCTTATTCTGCACCAGTCTCAAAAGAAAAATTTGATATACATATATCGATCCCAAAGAAAAAATTGGTAAGGATCGAACTAATTATAAATTCAATGTAGACCCATTCTATATATGAAATATTGATGATGTCATGTTTGTTTCAAAATTGTGAACATTGACCACAATAACGTCATATAAAGTTAAATGTGTTGTATGGATTATGGTTACACAACTCATTAATCAGTCTAGGAAAGAAAAACGGTACATAGATAGAAACCGAAAATAATTGGTCTATATTTTAAGACCAAAAAAATCAGTTCACGAATTGATAACGATTAAATTTCCATCTAAGATCGCGGTCTGGACTAAAATATTGGTCCAAATCGGTCTAGAAAAACGCCTTAGGATCAAGGTGTGCCAGTCTTTATTTATTCAGGCAAGTCCAGTCTTAGAACCGGTCTGATCAGTCCTTGGTATCGGTCCTTCAGACTTAAACCGTCGAATGTCAGTACTAGAAGTGATTTTTTTTTTTAAATTATATAAAGTTGAGTGACTTTGTCAGACAGCGAACTTTTTAAAGTTTTAGAACTGAAATGGAATAGACCGAGACTGAGGGTGACCGAGGAAGAGACTACAGTTCTTAGTCCTAAATATAAACTTCCACAACATTACTTAGGACCAAACCCAACAAAAATTCCACACTATTAAGGATATATTTAAAACAGAAGTAAGTGTAACACTGATTGCATGTGATTTAATTACCTTGATGATTCATGATTCCTTGGAAAAAAAAAGAAGACAAAATAAACAATGAGGAGCTCTTTCCCTAACGGTACTTGGATCGAAATGATTGAATTATTTCCTTCTTGTTCCTGCCTTTGCTCTTCCTTCACGTCAATTTCCTATGTAAAGTCATTCACAAAAATAAAAAATAATAATTACAATTTTGTGTTGGTTGAGTGACTTTTATAGAATCACGTAGTAATATGCAGATGTCAGGGAAACCCCTATTTTACATAAAAGAAAAGGGTGGAGGAGGCAAGTGGTGATTCGAATGGTGGTGCTAGTCAATAGTGAACTAGCAACAAATACAATTTCAAGTGGTTAGTGACCAAAAAAAATAAAAAGTTGCACTCTTTTGAAAGAAAACAAGCAAAACAGAACAAATTAAAGAAATAAAGAATTTACAACTTCCTCCGTGTAAATTTGCAAGACAAAACTCTTTAAACATTTCTTTTTTACATTTACTATTATATGTGGTACATCAACATAAAAACCATCTTCCACACAAATCAAGAAAAATAGAAAAAATATTGCATTTATACAAACGGCCTAATAGACATTTTGGATTCAAATATAGGCCCTGTATTGTATTTGTGGGGTTATTTCAACTACTTAAGAATTTTAACTAAATCTTATAACCTTTGGTATCACCCCTTTCAAATAAAATCCATCAATTCTCAATAGTTGAATGTATAATCTAAGTGCAATTTACGACACACCCAATGGGTTAATAAGAATAACTTGCTAATAGAAATTGACAAATATTCGTCCGAGAATACAAATGAAATCCACACTCAATTTTAAGAAAAATATTCTTACTTGATTTTGTGTTGACGGCCCACATATATGAAATGTAGTGAGTTAGGTATATGTTACATAAAAATGTTAACTTTAAGAAGTGGTTCACAACGTTTTTTTTTCTCATTTAAAGGTCACATCATATTTTAGCGTACCAACAAACAAAATAAAACAGAATAAACTCATGCATCATACACTTAGACTAGTGAAAAGACAATTTTTGACTAACAGTTATAAACTAGCGGGAGTACCCGGCAATACTTGGCATTAATAAAGGACTTCACTTTAAATAATATTTTTAAATTCTATAATGCATTAAGATATATAAATCCTTTTTGACTATTAACTTTTTAGCATCTAACATATAACTGGCCTTGATATATTTTTTATTAAATGACGTGACGTGCTGAGCTTTAGCTACACACGCTCGTTGCTGCTTTGTTATCGATCAGATGTGGTAGGCAAACAGTAATAAAATATTAAGTGCACACTCAAAAATGAGTTCTTTACAAACAAACAGACAAACTTTGCATTATTAACAAAGACGTACTTAAACTTTTCCTGGAACTAAAATACAAAACTCATTATAACCTATATCTCAGTCGGAGTCTTGAGCCCTGGGGGCACTAAGGTCGATAGGGAAACACCTCCTACTAGTGTCTTTTTATAATTTTAGTACTAAAAATATCAAGCAAAAATGTAGTTAAAGACAATTACCATGCTCTTCCAGCGGCACCAAATAAAAAAAAATTTGAGTCTAGACTAGAGCAGAAAATATCTACTTTTTTTTTAAACGTGGAGCTGTATTACCCATAACAATACCAGTTTTAACTGCATTTGTACCCTGTGACGACTACATAACCAATATGTCCAATACCAATGGTAGAAGTTTGTAATTTTAAATCCAAAATAAGCTTAGGCATCCAAATCTTGGCAAACCTGATATCTTTGTTTGTGAAAGTGTGTTCATCCGATATACATCACAACCCCGTGTAAGAAAAAATACAAAATCCTTTAGATGCTTTCCGAATACGAACACCTTGCACCCATCATTGTGTGCCTCTGTGCCGAGTGCATGCGCAAAGGCTCCTTTAACTCCATAGATAATTATGCTAGAGAGAATATACTGATGTATACTTTTTGTTGTCATGCTAGAATTTTTTTATTGGTGCAATTTGTCCAAATTGTATAGTTTGAATCCACATTTACAAAACCTTTATGTCTTGGGCAAAGGAAATGTTGGTTTGAGGGATTCACTTCACTATGGACTCCGTCATGTACGAGCAAAAGTTTTGGGAATTGCTCAATAAATTTGGGTAAAAAATAGTGATTTACATTATCTTTAAATTTTCGGGATTTAAAATCCCCAATCTGTATCTCCACAAGGAAATTTTCAAAAGAAATAAAAAACTGATCAAACTCTTATTTGGTTTATGGTATTGTTAATGGTAGTCCTACTTAGAAATGAAATATTAGATCCGTAACTCAATTCAAATTGGAGTTCTCAGGTCTTTTAGATCAAAAAATTATAAATTTGGTGATTTTTTGATTGGTTACATAGAGTAAACCAATGCAATGTTTGGGGAAATAAAATACATCATCAAAAAGCTGTAAGTTAGACAAAAAAAAAAGTTCTAATATAATTTTTGTTATTCAAAAAGTTATCAACAAATAAATCTTTGTAAAGAAAGTGTCAAGTGGTAAAGTTTTAGAATCAGGAGTAAGTGTATAATTTAAATAAATAAGTATATCTTCATTCTTATAGTATGCTTAGAAAATAAAGTTTCATCAAATGTACTCTTGTACTTGTATTATAAAATGAAAATACGTTCAAAAATTGTACACATATATGTTAATGACTGATGATTTCTATAAATTACACTGTTACTCCATTTTTCCTAGTACCGTCAAATCGTAGTGTATGTTTGATAAATATTCAACTGTTCTTTTAAAGGAAGCAAATATATATATATATATATATGTAACTACAAACTAAATAAAATAAATCAACCCTCCAGACTATTTCGTGCGTGAAATTATTAGAGTCCATCCAAAAATCGTTTTTATGTACTTACAAACACAGAAATATGTACATATAATATATGTAAATGACTTAACCTCTCTTCCTCAATAACAAAACGTCTAGATTTTTTTTTTTTTTTTGTTAACGACCATGTGTCAGTTGATTAAAATCTTTTTATTGTCTGTAATCTTTTTTGTCTTTTGGAAGTTTGCTTTTAATTACCCCATCGTGAGTTGATTTTCATATATTTAAATAGATTTATGAGAAAATAAACTGATAAAGTTTGAGTTGTATGTCTGATTCGAGATTCAAAGGATTGCTAAAGGGAACCGCTTACAAATATAACTATAGCTAGAGATGGGAATTGTGTAGAGCACGAGGAGAAGACGAGAGTAAGACTTATGGTATTACTGAATTAAGACCCTTGTTAACAATATTATCTGTAATATGGTTTTTGAGGGAAAAACTATTTTACTCCTACTGAGACTATATTAAAAATAGCCTTAGTGCAGGGACAATATTGTAAAATTATATTTAAACATATACCTATATATTTTTTTTTAAATTATGCATTTCAAAAAAATTACACCAAAACTAGGCGAGAGATTGAAACAACACGACAATCTATTAAAGAATGAACAAAAATAACGGTGGGACCAACTATTTTTGGTTCTTTAATCTTCAAACTGATATATTTATCTACGTGTTGCATAGACGTCATCAACAATTCATCTATAGTCATTTAAATAAAAAATTTATTAAGGACCGATGGAGACCGAATTTGTCCTTCAAACTGCTACAGACCGAACTTCAGGAAGTAGACAGAACTAGTTCGGTTCACTAAAAATCTTTATGGTCTCAGACCTGCTGATGATTTTCAGGGTGAAACCCAGTACTAATAATTTTGTATCTGAGTTTATAAAACTGAGTGCTTGTTTAGAAAATCAGGCCTTTTTATATTCTATTTTGATGCTTTGTGGCATCATGTCTCTACTTTTATTTTTCATTTTTCTATTAAAATCCCTTTAATCCACTTTCACATTTGAATAATTAAATCACTAAAACTTAGTTAAAAATACACTTTAATAAAAAAAGAAAAAATTAAAAAACAAAAACAAATGAACTGGAAATATTAGAGGGTGTTCCACTTCCTCAAAGAAATGTTTTTGAGTATTAAAAAATTTCTACTCCCGATCCTTTGCTCTCTCAAGAAAGTAATTTCAAGTAAACTCCATAACTTTATATTCTTTTAAAAAAAAAACCTGATAGGCATATATTTATTCCCTATTATGACAACAAAAAAATAAAATAATATAATACAATCCCTAAACATATCTGACATTGGTATAAATAATATTGAAAAAGGACAAAGTGACACTAAATTTTTTTTTTTTCCATTTTTTTATTAATATATTTTAAAGTCTGAAATAACGACCATTGTCAGAAAAATTTACCAAAACGTTGAGTTGGTTAGTGATTACACATTTTAAATTTATAGGAATGGTCTTCCTATTGCATCTGCATGAATAAATTATGCCTTTTATTTTGCAGATTAAGGCCTCGACCTTAAGAGGCCTAGATCCGTGCCCACTACCCAATCCGTTTTGAGAGCCTGACTTTAGATTGTCTTTATATTCTTTATTTTATTCAACATGAGGAATGCAGTTAAATGGTATAAAACCATCTCTCTATATATTGATTTTGCTATTCTTCTCACTCACAAGTTTCAGCATTTTTTAAATGCAGAACCATATTTCTGAGCATGTTCCTTCCGATCTTTGGCCTTGTTATGTTTATACCTTAGTTATTATCAATTTAAATTTACGTTATGTGCTTATTTTAAAACTAAGCGCAAGATATTTGTTTACTTAATCACAATGGTTATAGATTGAGACAAATCTCTCAGTATGAGGATTGTTTGCTACTTTTCAATCAATTTAAACCAATCATTTTTTAATAGGAATAGAAATTGAAAAAAAAATTTTTTTTCATGAGACCTTGTCCTACGACGACACAACTAAGAGGGTTCTGAAAGGAGCTAATAAATTCACATATTTAAAAGAAAAAACCTAGTGCTACCTTTATATTGAGTTAATAATTCGTATTAGGACAAAATTGAAGTTGTCCTACTAAAAAAATATTATCTTCTACGTCCCTGTGAACGACTATATATTCCTGTTTTCATTCAAACCTATCACTATTTCGTTGTGATGTTGTTTTCAATATATATTATTGAATGCTTTTTTGTTGACCCCTTAAATTCTTGGTTTAGAACCTTGAATTTATTTATCTAAAAGGGCTCTATGAGGTAGAGGAAGAGCTTAATTAAAGGAATTGATAGAATTATAATGATAAGTTTATTATATAAGAAGCTAATACACTCTAGCAGTGGGGGGGAGGGGGGTTATGTGGGTTTATAATTAGGATTCTTATGAAATCTAAGATTGAGGTATTTACTTGACTTATTTATCAATTAAAGAAATTAAAAAGATTTAGTTTAATATAGGAGGTTTCAACTATATTTGTTGTTAAGGTACTAATAGCAGGAACTAGTTTAAGAAATCTTTCAGGCTTATACAGAGCGTGTATTATAGTTAGTTATTTGTAAGAGCATGAAAGGGACCTTCGATTTTATATACGGTAATATTTTTTAGTACAAGAGAGAGAGGTTAAATAAAATTTTAGGCTAATAGATTTGTTTAAGGTGTAATTACTACTATAAATAATTATCCCAAAGAACTATTTAAAGTTATATAAAGTATTAATAAGTTTTAGTAAGTGTAAGGAACATTTATAAAATCAGTTGAGTTTTAATCAAATTTGGAGTTAGTATTGTGTGTATTACACAAACAAGAGGATGAGTGAGTTAGGTTAGATTTAGGGTTCATTTTATAAGTAAACGGTGTGATAAAACTACATTAAATGATTAAATAATAAGGGTGTGAATGTAAATACTTATAAAATGAAGAATTAAGCGGATTGTTCATAATTTTGTATTGAATTAGTTGTTATATTGGGGCAAAATTGAAATTTTGCCCTTATAATATTATCATCTTTTAAGCCTCTGCATAGGACTATTGAACTAGCTCCATTTTAACCTTATAATCATAGATTTTCATGTCAATTCATGACCATCCCTTTGTTTGATCTCATGAGTCGAGATCTCCAGACATGAAATTATATGTTGAAATGTATGTATAGTGATTGTATTTTTATGCTATAAAAAGTAGGTATATTTATTACATTATAATTATATCAGAGGGCTTTAAAGATCTACATCATGACAAATGAGGCCAAATCTCGGCCTTCCTGTCTCTAGTGGTTGGAAAAGTGTATGCCCTATAAGTTGTACCTATTTTTTAAACTATCATGAATAACTTCAAGAATTTGATAGATAATGATAATGCATTTGTGACAACTAGACAATAAGTCAATTTTTGGTGAAGCATCAGGCAGAGGAGCAAAGTGAAATCATAATTTTACTTTGCTTCATTTCTATTGTCCTATTTCCCTATTGCCTTATTCAATTTTTGTTGGATAAACCATGCCCTTTTGGCCAATTACGACACTTTCGTACGTCACTTGCATAGTAAGACTGAAGATGCTGTCGATCTCCGCCCTATTTATTCACGAAACCTGTTCATCCTTTTCCGTACGAAATACGAATTACTCAGCAGAGGAAGTGAGGTGAAAGAAGAAAAATGTTGGAACTGCGTGAAAAAGACAAATTCATTCACAGTGATTTGGATCGATCTTTCGTACGAAGCATTCGGACGTATAGATCCACATCGACCCATCCTTGCATTTCCTAGTAAATCACATTTTCCCATTTGGATATCCAATCTACACTCCTTCAGATCTTCTCTTCAACTTCATGTTCCAGGGGATATCCCCTCTTTACAACTCACTCCATAAATCTCATCTCCTCTAAAGAAGGATCGTTCACATTCACAGATGCTCATTGACTTGAAGGTAGAAGGCGGTGTTAAGGGAGTCATATCCGTGCCTCTGACTGACTCCGTCTCTGGAAGAAATAGAGTGAGATATCAATACATTGGATTTTTTTCAATATTTGATCCTTTATGAACTGTTTCATACAGATTTCCACACTATGCATATAACTTTATAATTTAGGAAGATGAAGTCCATTAGGAAAGTGATACTGAGGATTTCAACAGTTCTTCAAAGATTTGATTCGAAATTGATAGGACTGTTTTTGAACCTAAGATTGAGAGTGACAATGAAGATCTAACTAATAACAATCCTTTTTAAAAAAATATACATTTACTCGAATATTTGACTTTTACTGGGGTTATTTATTTTATTATCCAAAAATTACAACAATTACAGGAATAACTATAAATTATGTTATGATTTAAATATTCAGGAAAATATATAATAGTTCAATTTTGGTTCATTATACATGATAAATTATGGTTCTATTTTTTTTCATAGATGTATGTTGTTTCACAATAAGTCTGTAGATTACTCTAGATATTGGAGTTTAAAATATATACAGGCAAATAACCTCTGAAAAATCAGAATGAAACCTTAAGTTACTCCAAGGCATCTTTCCATCCCCTTCAACAAAATGAGAAACCAGAAAATTAAAGTTAAAATATTCCGATATCAAATTTAATTTGATTCTTAGTATCCAGTTTAGCTCATTTTTTAAAGTCTTAAGTATTTTTTAATACTGTACAACTCAACCCAAAGGTGGAGACTTTGACACGATTCTCTATTTTCTAGACTTGCAACACTACATGATCACACAATAAAAAACTCAAATCTTGACTTGGACTCAAAAGTTAAGACTCACGACTCGACTTGGACTCGAAAGTCATTTCAATTCCTTAACTGGAATTAACTTCTGGTACGCTTAAAAGGATCTTTTATTTTCACTGGACTCGATAAAAGTATTCATTCACTTGGATTGATGAGTAAAGACTGGAGACTCGACTCGGACTTTTGCACACCATTGCCTGACATAGATCTTTATTTAATTTTCTATCCACTCTTTGATTTTTTCTCAATCAGATCTTCATATTTAATTTTCTTTTCAGTCTTTAATTTTGTAAGCCAATCAAATGATAAGGCAGAGTAAAATTTAGCCAATCAGGTGATAGGGCAAAGAAACAATCCTTTCCCTATTGAATCTCTGCCCTAAGAACTCGACCTCTTCCTTAAAAACTCCACGAAAAACGATATGAGCAGAAGGGAAGAGTCCATATGGCAATAAGACATAGTTCTACATTGCCCTATGCTCCACCAAAAATTGACCTAATATAGAGCATTGAATTCGAAAATAAAATATGCAATATATCAATTAATTGATCTGTCGTGAATAATGTGAAAGGATTTTTTACGCATATGACATTTTGATATCAGGGGCGTTTCAAATTACAAATATTGAATTTTTTGGAGAAAAATTTAGAAAACCTAATGTTGTTCACAAAAAAATTAATTTTATTAAATTTTTTAGGAAAAAAATCTATTATTCTCAAAAAATTAAACTTTTGGGGGAAACCCACAGTTCTTCAAAAAAAATTAATTTTATGGAAAAAAATTTCAAAGTCCCACAGTTTTTGAAGAAAAAAAATTCAAAAGTTAAAAAATTAAATATTTTAGAAAAAAAATTGTTAAAATATGAATATATTTCAAATATTGAAATTTTTGAAAAAAAGAACTTTGAAATATTAAATTTGCTATTAACAAGCAGAAATTCCATAATTAGGGGGAGGATACAGCCTTTCAAGCTGGCCCCCTGCGGACGCCCCTGGAAATAATTTTATCTTTCTGAGATTGATCTCACTCATAACCTAAATTGAAAAAACATAGTCCAAAACAATTCTTAACAAAAATTAGAAAATCCAAATTTATTTTTTACTTAATATATACAGAAAACCTAATGTTATCATAAAAATATTTGATTCAGTTATAAGCTTTGTATTCAATGTGGTAGGATGAATAAAGATCCAAAAATTTAGCAATAGTTTAGAATCTTTATTTGATTTCAGAGACATATATTTTCGCCGATATGACTCCTTTCATATCAAATATATGCAATACTCATTATTTTATTGTTGTGATACATTTTTTTTTTGCCATTTTAAGTACAATTTGCTGCCCCTCTAAAATGTTAATATTTTAATATTTGTTGATAGCAATTAATCATTATTTTTCAAAAATACTAATGTAATCCGCACTCAAAAAAATGTAAAATGTAACTTTATTTTTGGCAAATGTTGAAACTACGGTTCAACCAATACCTATATCGCCGTGCTGATTGGATGTTGTCCCAAACTTTAGGTTGTTTTACATTATCAGTAATTGGACAAAGTTGCCATTAATATTATTTTCGTACAAAATATGATTAAACTTATGATATGCGACATCCTGAGGTGTACATCATATGATGAGACATTCAAACATTCATGGACGGGGAAAGGAACAATTTTCGTTCGGCTCCCAAAAACGGTTGGGATGAGCCGTTTGTTCCCTCCCAAGATCCATGGAGGGTTGGGAATGCTTGACTTAAAATTACATTAACATCTCATTTGTTATCTTGGAGGAAAAGGGCCCGACATGCAGGGTCTCTGTGGAAGAGGGCGATACTAGAAGTTAAAGGTAAAAAGAATCCAGATCGTTTACAATGGTTGCTAATGAGAGAAATGGATAGCTTTCTGATTAAATTACGAAGAACATACTGTCTAGCGTTAGGCTTAGGGCCCACAATCGAAGGAAATAAGCTGATTGTCATTTATCTACCTGAAAAAATGAAAAATAATTTGGGTTTAGTCACAGAAGAAGATATATTAAATGTAAGATGGGTTCATTCTCTATTGGGGATGCTAAAGAATCAACTCCAGCAATACTCATTCAATCCAAAAAGGAAAAAAACGGGGAGCCCTTCGAAGTTGTCACATCGACTATCAGGGACAACATCTCTTGGGAAGACCAATCAGACAAACTTAAAGAAGCTGCATGGGAAATAAAGAGAGTACAGGAAATCCTCACTTTTGTTTTGGATCCTATCCTCATACCAAAAAAAAAATCTTATCGTATCTCATCTCTGGTCTTTTTCACAGAAGGGCTCTTCAAGGACGACAGGGCAATCTGCAAGGAATATGATTGAAAAAAACGAAACAATATTGCCTAATTTCAGGGAATGCATCTGCTTGAAGTATATAGTGCAAGAAATTCGCCATGTTGTGAAGTCCAAAATTGGGTAGAAAACCATTGAACCACAAACTCTTATATGGTTTTGGGGGAGCTAGCGATCTCGAGCAAGTGGCATCAAAGGTGATATACAAGCTCAAGACTCCTATCTCTGCGGTGAGTTTCAGAGGTGTCTGTCCTTCGCCGAGAAAAGCGGAGGTGGCTCTTAACAAGCTTAAATTAACGCAAATAAAGCTGGGACTTTAAATTCCTTTAATGCGAAGAAATGTTATGGTCGGGATTGCTGATTTTTTTAGGTGTTATATTTTTTAAAACATTATATCTGTGTTTGTAGTTATTGGTTTATAAATAATTATGTTTGGTGCTGTGTTATAAAGAGAAGGAAAAAAAATCTAACTTTAACTTTTTTTTTCTTCAAATGTTTAAACTACGGTTCAACCAATATATCGCCGACCTGATTGAATTTTTGACCAAAGTTGCCATTAATTTTACTTTCCTAAAAAATATGATTTAATTTACAATATGTAAAATCAACATTTTTTTGCTATTTTTTCAAAAAGTTATTCTTCTTAAATAATATTTTTTTGAACCGCGAGAATTAGCGGAAAATTATATAATCTTCAAAATAGCTATACTTTGTACTTGGGATCGTCTTCTATTATCTTAAATACCCCAATTTCAAGTATGTGATAACTTTTAACTATAGTAATTTTAACATTTTTTTAAATTAATGATCAAATATCTTCTCACTTTGTAAAAGTAATGTCGAAGAAATGACCTAGCAAAAAAATTTATTCGATTGATAAATAATCTTAATAACATTTTCAAAATTTATTCAAAAAATTTCTTCGATTACTCGATTATCAGTTTTGACCCTATAAATAAACGATATTAAAACAAAAAAATCCTTATTAGTAATGTCCTAGCTTAAATTAATAAAGGAAAAATGATATATCAAGATTTTCTAACAATATGTGTAAGTAGACTAATTTACCTGACAAATACACTCCAAAGATAACTTTTACGGTTGCACAGCTCTAGAGTTATTCATAACACCAACTAACATAGACTTCAAAGTCAAAATTTAACAAACCATACAAAAATCAAGGATACCCTTCTGCCGGTATGCGTTTATAATATCATGCGGAAAAGGGTATTCTTCTCAGTTTTGCAAAGGAATGTTCTAACCCCTTACAAAGTTATGAGTAATAAGTTTACTCATAACAAAATGTCGATATGTCAATAAATATCACTAATCAAATATGGATGAGTGAAGATGCTATTTTTTTTGTTTGGCATTCGTTTGAATGGAGGAATCGACCGGAAAGATTATGGTGCCTGTCTTCTGGATTTGCAAAGAATAATCCTCATTGACTATCTACTAAGGATGAAACTATTATAGGTGCATATTATTCATAGTTATTGGACTGTTTGAAAACTGAGCTGCAAGAAAAATGTCCAGGATTGCCCCACAAAAATGCCATGATCCATCACGACAATGCACCAGCTCACACCTCAGTCGTTGTGGTCGCAAAATTAATGGAAACAGGGTTCCAAATCAAGATCCTCACAGCACTATCAATCTTACGTAACTTCATTCTTTTGTCATCCATCACCATACCATGGATTTTATCAATGATTTCTGGAGTAGTAACCTCAACAGGGTGTCCAGGACGTTCAACGTCAATTGTGCCAATGTGGACATTCCAAAAAAGTGTATACCTCTTATAAACTGTTCTAATTGAAAGTGCAGAGTACCCACACAATGTTTATCAAGCTTCTTTTTTGTCTCTTGGCGCGTTTTGCCTGTCATAAAGTAATGTTTAATCAGCACAAGAAATTCTTTTTTGTCCATTTTTTGAAAATCACTCCACTTCCTCGATTCAAATGAATACCAAACAGAAAGAAAGTGATCGATCTGGAAAAAAATTGTTTTGTGTTCTTTGAAGAGATGCTAATAACTAAACATAACCTCGATACGCGCCAGTAGTGCTATCCCTCGGACTTTGGAAGGACTTTTCCAACAATCCTAGTATAATTATTGTTAGGAAGCTTTCTTCTACTGTCTAAAGAAAAATGTAGGGCTTGGTGATAAAATAAAGTTAGTAAACATTTGTCTGGAATTGGTTTTCAGATAAATTAAAACATTCGAATTTATATTTAACTGGAAAATCTGCCATTTCATTTTTTTTTTTTTTTTCATCAAACGTCAATTTTTAAGAATAAATACCACAAAACGATGTATTTTGTACAAATTATTCTACATAACTTTTTGCAAGTACAAAAAAGTATTGATAGGTTTGTTTTTAATTTAATTAAGTTTTTTATCTTCTTGCAATGCCAATGAATCTTTTTTAAATGAGAGGATGTGTTCTATATTTATTTGTATAATGTTCCGTTATTTACAATTTAAGTTTAAAAAATATTTCTGTGTATTTAATTACTCCCATTGGAACATTTCTTATTGATCAATTTTTATATCAAGGATGTAGTATTTAATGGTCAATAGCGAGGTAACTGGGTATAGCAAGGGGCAAATACAATCTAAGGTATATGTTTTGTATTTTATATTTGTGTAAAATAGGACTCACTACGAGCATTTTCTCCAGATATATGATTTACTATTCCGTATTGCTATGCATTTAGTCTATACAATAATATCGCAACAACTAATCACAAAAAGGTTCTCAAAACCTCTTCTCTATAACTACTTTAAGACTTAAATAACATCAAAATAATGGCACGGTAATTACAAGACTAAATAAATTTGAAGAAAACAGAAACATTTCACAATTTTAATTTATTATATATTTATGATAAGTTAACGTTTTGCAGAATATATATTATGTTTCAATTTGTATATTATTTTGAAAAAAAAAAAAAAAAACTTATAAAAACTATTATGGGGAGTATTTAGTTATAATCGGTAATCAGTCTATTTCTGTGGAGAATCAAGATCATCTTGCAGATAATATTCTAACACGATGATAACTTATTAAGTTAAAATCATTCAATTCTCTATAATATATTATTCGGAAATTTACTAAAATAATAATAACGGAACCTTTTTTTTTTTTTTTTTTTTTTTTTTACATACAGGTAACCCTCAGTTAGAAGATGACAACGATCCGTTTTCAGATCCACTCTCAAGTCGTAAATCTGTTAGACGGAAAGTCATAATAGATCCTCAAGACAAAGTATGTACACCTAGAAAAGATTGCTCTAAGACCAGAGATATAAGTCCTTCAATCCTCAAGCAAACATTGGCATATACGGATAGTCTAAATGAGATTGTGAGCAAAGTTAAATCTTATAAAAACGTGATTGCATTGCTTATTGCTAATTGTTTATCCATTATAGTTTGAAAAGTATCAAATCTTTGAGGATAATGATGATTTGGTCGATATCCCATTAGATATAGACGAAGAAGCAATTGTGATTGAGGATAACACTAATGCTTACACTTTTGAGGCAGTTGAAATAGAAATTGACGAAGACGATAATGATCATATATACTCTATGAAGGAAGAATGTACCAAGGATCAATCCGACTACTGTAACGGAAAGTCCTTTAAATCGTCAAATCATACGATGTGTCAATATTGTGTAAGTTTTTGTACAACTTGATTTAACACCATCCACATGATATTTTTTATTATTTAATTTAGGGACTTGGTCCAAAATGTCCTTACTATTTGAATCCTGAAGAAAATGATGTTACTGGGCGTGTCATTGAGGACAAAGACACAATCAGTTATATTCTACGTCTTCATAATGAAATTCGTAGTAAAATCACACGCGGTCGATGTAATCAGCCAAAAGCTGGATGTATGGGGCCATTGGTAAGTTTGAAACCTTGTTTAATGAGTTATCTAGAACTCTTTGTATATATTTTAGCAATGGGATCCTGAACTTGCTAGAGTAGCACAGAAATGGGCAGATCAATGTGCAGAAGTAGACTACAAGGAGGATATCAAAAGAAAGGATCCTTTATTGTACCATGATAAGCACGCAAATAGAAAAATAGGTAATGAAATCAATACAAAGTCATGTTGTAAAATAGTGTAACACCATTGATGCAGTATCTCTTCCCTGTGGGCAAGGGACCATCATTAAAAACATGCCCCAAGTGTGATCCACATCGTTTGCAATGAACTTCTTTGGCGCTATACATAGATTATTCATATGTTATTCTTTAATATATTAAGTCACGATACAATATACTCACTCGGTATCTCGAATAGCTCTATAGCCAACACTATCATTATTCATTGGTTCGAAAAAGGAGGGCCATCCCGAACCAGAAGTATACTTTGCGCTCATTTCAAAGAGAGGATGATCACACGCACTGCATATAAAAAACCCTCGGTGATCTGGATAATGTAAATGTAAGAATGGAGAGGTTCCTGCTCTTTCAGTGCTATTTTCTCTCATGACCTTATATTGCAATGTACTCAATACATTTTTCCATTCCTCATTAGTCACGACTATTGGTCATTGTCAAAATTACATTATGTATTTTCTATTTATTCGAATAGTTGTTTACCTTTTGGATCCGATGTGTAGTGAAGCTTTCTTTCGACGTATTTATCGTCATATTTCAAAGTATTTGGAGAATCCTCATCTCCAAATACTGTAAATAAAAGAGTACTTAATATTGAGTAATAATCCATGATAAGTGAGAAGGTGTTATGTATACTGAAAATTTGTTCAATATAATTTGCCCTAGTTATTTAAGTTCAAAGGTTTCTATCAATAGTCATAACTTAATGCATATGTATTTCTTCTTTTCTTCATCTAGATCGCTTCAGTAATTGGCAGGGAACAGGGCAGAATGTAGCTCGAGATATATCCAAGGGTAAACCTGGCATTTTTAACGCCCATAAACTTATTCGCCACTGGTTCAATCAAATCCGTTTCTTCGATCCAGCAGGAGTAGAATCCTTTGGGTATTATATAGTTAACCGAAAAGTTTTGTTTTCAAAGCATACGTAATTTATTTAGGTCTGGAAATCAATGCAGTCAGGGCATTGGTTACTATACGCAGTTAGTTTGGCAAGATACAACTCATGTGGGATGTGGTTGGGTTCAATTTCAATACAGAGGATTTGAGAAATATTTTGAGAATTTTTTAGTTTGCAATTACGGCCCTTCAGCAAATATTTGGAAACAACCCGTGTATGACATTGCAAAGGATGTATGCAACTGCCCCTGTATTGGTTGTAACAATAAGACTGGTCTATGCCCTGCCAACTGTAAATATGCTACGTGGAGTAGTTGGGAATCATGGTCTAGTTGTTCTACCTCGTGTGGTGGAGGTTCAAGACAGCGTGAGAGAGGTTGTGAAGAGACAGATGTGTACGTACGTCCTTCATTGTCTCGATTTCGTGTTCCAACATCGACTCTCATTCTAAGAAATAATCATAGTGACAGCACAAATCAAGAGTTAAATGTGTCTACTAGAAGAAAAAATATCAGTACATCCCTTTGTAAGCCGGGAAGTTCAAATGAAGTTGGTAAATGCTCAACTGAGGCATGTCCAGGTATGTAAATTATAAAACTTATTAAGCCTATACAGCCTATATGGAGTAATTTTGTCATAGAATGGTCATTTTGGAGCCAGTGGTCAAGCTGCAGTGCATCCTGTGGTGGAGGAAAGCAATCAAGATCTCGAACTTGCCAAGTTTCCTCATCTATATTTTTAGGAGTTAATGTGACATGCCCAGGTTCACCTGAGGAATTTCAAAATTGTAACACGAATAAATGTCCAGGTATAGAAAGATAATCGTGATTTCTTTGTTGTGATGAATTGCATGGAATGTAAATATCTTAATTTTTTAGAACTATCTAATTGGTCGGAATGGACTATTTGCACAAAGAAATGCGGAACTGGAGAAAGAAGCCGCGAAAGAACTTGCAATGGAGAAATTTATCCAAGTACTCAAAACCCTTGTCAAATCTCACTATATGAAAGAGAATTGTGCAATAATCAGCCCTGTCCTTCATATACGGAATGGTCTGACTGGGCATCTTGCTCTGTATCATGTGGGGAGGGATCCAAAAACGAATGAGAAGTTGTGTTCTCCCCAAATTTACCTCCAATATTGATTTAAAATGTGAGGGTGGCCCACCGGTTGAGAAGAGGGATTGTAATTCTAATGCATGTCCCAATTGGAGTTCTTGGGGTTCTTGGAGTTCTTGCTCTCTCTCTTGTGGAGAAGGGAAAAGACGAAAAACTCGAGTTTGTGGTTATTTTGATGCAGAGCGAATGAAAATATCAGATAAGGTTTCCGATCTTTGTCCAGGAAATGGATTTAAGGAAGAAAAATGCAATTCCAATAGATGTCCTCGTAAGTATCATTGTTTTAACTTTATTTGTCAAACAATGAATTAATTTTTCACATATTCATACATTCGTGTGTTAAAAGATTCAATTCAAGGTTTAATACATTTCCCCTGTCTTAAGACTATGTGAAATGATTTCGTTTAAAATATCTGAACCCACATATACACATGTGTAATGATTTATTCCAGTTTTGGGACCATGGTCAGAATGGACTGAATGTAGTACAACCTGTGGATCAACTGGAATACGTCAAAGAACACGAGAATGTGGTATTAATTCCGGTCTCCTCCGGGGAGTTACAAATGCGTGTCAGGCACGTCTAAAAGAAATAGAGAGCTGCAATAACTCCAAGTGCCCAGTTTATGGACCATGGAGTGAGTGGTCCACATGTTCAACTACATGTGGCGAAGGCATTCAGAAACGAAAACGGGAATGCTCAGGGGACTTTTGCGAAGGGGCTTCAATTGAAACGAAGAAATGTAGTGGTAACGTGTGTCCTGTATGGACAGAGTGGAGTGATTGGACAGAATGCTCTGTTACGTGTGGAGGAGGAAAGAAGAGTAAAGTCCGGGAATGTGTCCTGCCATCTGGAGAACGATCCCGGGGGCTTATTTGTCCTGGAGAGGGTTACATCTCCAAAAAATGCAATAATTATCCTTGTCCAGGTAAGAAACTACACTTTTTATACATTTGAAACAATAATGATAAATTGATATGAACTACAAAGGTTGTAATTATATTTTAGCAAGATTTGATCTGTCATTTCCACGAGTATTTCTAAGTCCTAATCATTCAAATCGTGTATGTACATTATAAATTTACCTATATATATTATAAAGAGGGGTACACTTTATAATTATTACGTCACAATTTGATTAATGAGATCTTTGTTTTTAAATCGTTGTAAGAAAACCCCCTACCAAAATTATCGTTGATGATTATAATCTAAGGATGATATATTTGGTTTGTGTATTCCTTCATAGTTGCGTACATTTAACATGCTTATTTTTATGTTCCTTACCCGTAGTAACTAAGTCCTGTCTTGTACCTACAACACACTTGACATTCAGACATACTCCTTGTGTAATATTCCATCAAATGGTACTCCTATCGATTTTAAATGAATTAAAATTCACAGGTGATAAGAAAAGAAGAACCAAACTCTTTCACGATGGCTTAAAACGAATTGAAAGATAAATGCATTTAAATACTTTTGAAACCAGGGAAAATAAACTGGGATCGTTCTGATAAATTGTGCCATTAATATTCATTCTAACAAATCATATTCGTTTCTTTGTACTTAATTATTACTTATAGGGCATGACTATCCCTTTTTTTGTTTTAGAGATTTGTACCGGAATGGAAATGTTGCAAAAATTTTCATGAATATGTGTGTTTCTCTAAAAAAAAATCTGATTTCTCGGGATTTCTTGAGGTTTTATACCAAAGAGAAGTTCCCAAGGAAATGAATTACTCTCTGCAAAATCTCACAAATAATTATTTCATAATAGAAGCTTTACTTATGTAATTCGTTCAATGAAAAGTGGAATATGTACATATGAGAGATACACTTGAGATACAGTTCTTAACTTTTTATTTTTTTTAATTATCTGATGGAGTTGCACTGAATAAACATTATAGCATTACATTTGCTCCATCTGACCATGGAATGGTCTTTGAAGACCATATACATTTCGTATATTTCCTTACTCTAGGAACAACCGAAACACGAACTTAATAATTTCTGCCGTGTGTATTGTCCATTGAGCTACATATTTCCATTTTAACAGTCTATCAAAGAGCACAAATGCTGTGCATCAACAAAAACTCATGCTGTAACTAATTTACAAATGAATATTTAACTATAGCTTAACCTTTTAATATGGATTTTCTTTTATTTTTTTGAAATTTATTTTGTTTATTCTAAAAAAAAATTTATAATCTCTTAAAATGTTGAACCCTTTTTTAGGAAGCTAAAAATTTTGATAACATTTTTTTAAAGGAAAGATATATCCTTGTGCTTTTTTCGAATGACTCTGTTTCTTTAGAAAATTAAATATATTTTGAGAAGGGCTGGTGCTAAGAATAATTGGGGTACGGAGTTTCAATGTTGTTTTCTAACTTTCCTACTCACATCTCAATTTTTCCAACTCTAATATGATCTTTTTTTTAAAATAAGGAATGTTTCATTCTTATCTAAAGTAATATTGTGGAGACGTAGACTAATGGGAAACGCGCTCTTAAGAAATTATTTTTTCAAACTCATTATGCTTCGGTTTTGACAGTCAGTCGTTCTTAGAAAAAGAAATATTCATTTTGTATTTGGACTTCAAAGACCATTTCTAGGCCTGTTGAAGTAATTGTAATACTATAATTACTCATATTTAATCCAGGGCGTCCACAGGGAGGTTTTATTTCTTTCTTGAAGAAGAAAAAATTATCGAATTGGAAAAAAAAAAGTAGAGAAACAACAATTTGAAATTAAAAATGCCGGGGAAATTAAAATTGAAGGTCATAAGATCAAACCCTTGGACGCAGCAAGAATTATGGAATTTTTAAATTTTGAATGGAAAACAGGGATGATTTATGTTCTAAAAAAATAGATTATTTTAAGAAATCATGTTGCAGATTTCATTTTTGTTTATCTAAAAATAGAAAATTTATGAAAAATATAGAATTTTTATAAATAGAAAATAGAAAATTTATGGGTTTTTTTAAACCTCCCCCCCCTCGAAAAAAAAAATAATATATATATAATTATATGGATAATACGGACGTCCTTGTAATGAGTGCAACTCAATCTTCACTATTAAAGGAACATTTAAAAAAATAATTTGGATACTACGACTAATTTTTGAAAAATAGTAATTTTTCCCCTTTCTTTTTTTAGAAAAACTTTTTTTTTCCCAAAAGATACTCATTTCATTTTTTTTTTTAAAGACAATATGTAAATAATCTAAAAATTCAGACTGACGTCCTATTTTTTCCTGCTCTAATATAGGGGTGTGTGACACCTCCGTAGCAGCGGCCCTGCCTGTGGAGGTACATCCTCTAAAACAGACCCTATTCCAACTTATGAAGCATGAACTAATTTAGGATATTAATGAATTTATGGGTAATACTAGATTAAAACTTTTCATTTCTTCTTATGTAATACTCAGACAAATCTTTAACTATTTTATCAGAATTTAATGGGTTTTTTATAAATGCCAATTTTGACTAATGAAACTTTTCAAAAGTGACAAAAGGCAATATTTGACAAATAACGTTTTGTTACCAACTTTTTGTAAATTTTTATACGTATTTTTTTATTTTTTTTTCGAAGAGACGAAGTTTGACCATAAATCTTTTATTTAGAAAAAAAAATGAAACTGTTAAGGAGACCGACATTAACAAAGCTGACATCACATAAAAACATTCTATAATTAGGTGAAGCATGAAGTAAAAATTACCTTAATTAAATAGTATAAGTTTTAACTTAATTTTGGATATTCCTCTAGGGGATATGACTTGTTGTTTTAAATGAATTCGTGTGTGGTTTTTTATTAATGTAACAATATTTACTCATTAAGACTTTTTTTTTTTGGTTGCTATGCATAATCTAAAAAGGATTTTAAAAACTTGTGCATGCTTTCATGCATGAATTTATTATAAATCCAAAAATAAATGGGTTACATTAAATTGTATAATTAATTTACGGAATTGCAACTGGCATTTGAATAGTAAATAACAAAATATTTGCAAGGTGATTGAAATAAGGAAAAATCTGTCATCATGCAGTTTTTGGGGTATGGAAATCTTCAACTATAAGTGAGTTGAGTTCCTGATACAAGAGTTTCCTCCAACAGAATGGGTAGTATCAGTTCTCATGCTTGCCCACAAGAAATTCTTTCTCAACACTCTTTGAACCAAGTTTGTCTCAATATACATATTTTTTTAATATTCATTTAATTGGGCAGATGGAGTTACATCCATTCAGTATAAGTTAACGTTATAGTATAACAATTACTCAATCTGACCTAAGATTGTCTTTGAAGCAGGGATGCGGAGTCATACCTTTTTTCGGTGGAGTTGGAGTCAGGAGTCGAAAAATTCGTACTCTGGCTATGAAAATTATTATAACTTATGTAAATAAAGTTTGTTTTTAATCTAAGGCTGACATTGGGGGTTCGTGAAGTTTTTTTTCTAAATGGTTATACACTATATTTAGTATTTATTTGGAACTATTAATTTATGAAAGTTGAAACTAATTTATTTTCTTACTTCACATATTGCAAACGTGATCCATGCGTGCTCTACATATATGTAGTCTATACAAAAGACCTCTATATTCCAAATTATTATGTTGCGTAGAGTATGGCCAAATAATTAAGTCATAGCTTTGTATCCATTTCATTTGTTGTTTATAATATTAAATATTTTATATTGCTAATATTTTCATTACACCTGGCAAAATTATTTACTACATGTAACTAATAACTACTTATAGCTATAAATTAAATCTATGACGAATTTATAGTCTTTACACTCAAATGACTCAATAGTACATATATAAGCAGTAAAATATATTTTTTTTTAAAGTCGTTGACGATCGAGTTGACGATTTTTTAGCCTATACTTTTTCTTTTTTTCAAAACAAATATTTCAAGAAAGGCACCATTTTGAATAGAGAAAATATTTAATTTTAAAATTTAGTACAATAAATAAAAAATTTTGACAACAAACTTTCTAAATAAATTTCTTCAATTTTGCAGTATTTGTTATTCGCCAACTTTCAGTTCCAATTTAAAAATTTGGTTTCCCGGGATCTCAAAAAAGAAACATTTTCTTGGAAATGAGAAACCTCAATAATATATAAGTATTGTATTTTGATAAATGCTTTAATTTAAATACTCTTTAACACTACGACTCCATGTTTATCTCCCCCAAAAAAAAAAAAAAAAATATCTATATATATTTTTTTTTTTTTGCTAACACAACTAATAAATTACTAGGCAATTAATTTAAAAATAAATTTTCTATAGTAATAAATACGCTTGTCTATTTATACATATAAATTACAATAATCAATCAAAAATTTGCTTGTTTCTTATAGAAACATTTTTACTGATTACTGCTCCATACTTTTCAAATTACAAGGAAATTCACATTTAGATGAGTAACATACTTTTAGAAATCAAATTTTCTAATATTTTGTGGAAAAAAAAAGAAAACTATTTCATGGAAATTTGAATGAAATTATGGTCACTAGTTTTTGTAGATAAAGACATGTAGGTTATAATTTGGTAAATGATAAGAGAGAAACAAAGTTGTTTCATGACTTGATGTTATTTTCTTGCATGCTATATTATTTTCTTTTTTAATTCTTAACACTAGTGTTGGGGTGAGGTCTGAAAATCAGAGCGAATTAATTTGTTCATAGAAAGAAGTTCGGTCATGACCAGTCTCAAGAAAAATTCGACAATTCATTTATAAAATTGTCGATGACGTCATGTGTCTCTGTCTCAAAATGTTGAACATCAACATAATAACCTTGCGTTGCAAAATTCATATTTGTATATCCCAGCAGTCATGATAAAGGAGGGAATCTGTTTATCGATTGAGATAGAGACTGCAGGGGGCAGAGGGTCTTGGACCCCCCAATAATTATTTTCCGTATATAAATTTATCAGTCTATTAATGGTGAGTCACCTTTACTCACTCTAACCAAGCCCCCAATTAAAAAAGTAAGCTTCCCCAATAACAAAACCGTGATTACGGCTAGAGGTGTATATAATATGTCCTACGAAGTGGTGCCAGCATTTTCTAGTTCGTAATTTGAATATACTTTTATATTTTTGAAATCTATAATCATTATTATTGAATTCTTGGAGAGAGAACATCTAAGTATAAAGTCATCACTTGTGCGTGTGGCCCTATGAGACAATGAGTATCAATGAAAGGTTGTTCGGGAGTTATCGTTGGTAATCGTTAGCATTTTGAGCATACAAAAAACCAACACAGAAAGCGAAAATCAATATGGTATCTCTGACAATTTGAAAAATGTTTTGGAGGAGAGTTGCATAGTTCTTATGACTTTTTATTAGATCAGCTACAAGCATCTGTGATGAGGGAAGATGAGGAGATATAAATAAATAATGAAATATAGTTGGTAAGAATTACTCTGATTCTATTGTGAGACTGACAAGGATTTATAATCATAACTCGGTAACAGATCCTCAAAGTTTTATGTACTAACAAAAGTTCACTACTCAGTAATAAAATATATTAATTAGCAAGAGAAAAATAAAATTCAGTCTTCAGGTAGCCAATTCCAAAAGAACATGTGCCCTAAAAAAGGAAAACCATTAGGATCACTAGTTATAAGCGTAAGTATTTGTTGAACTCGAAGTAGAATTGATGATCGTCGCCATTGGAATTATTTCAGCGTATATGTCCTTATTATTTACGGCTTGGCATTTGTGTTTATTTCCTTCCTGATTGTAGCTGATCTAATGAAATTTCATGAAGGCTTAACTGCTCTCCTCTAAAACAGGCTTCCAATTGGCAAGGTTACCATGTAGTTTTTTGCCTTCTTTTTTTTAACATGACCAAAATACACACGGTTTTAATCACTACTGGTTATACATGTAATTCAATTTTATTATGACTTTCCAGTTCACCATTCATTCTGAGCAAATTATTTTCTTAAGAATTAAAACTACAAAAACTTAGCCCCCAACTTATAACACATGGGCTGAAAACTCCTGGGCTTCACACAAAAAAGGCGCCATTACAAACCTTATAAAGGCAGCTGTCGAAAATTTATTACTATCTGCTCCACTACTTCTGATCTGTTGACTACTTTTTTTTAGTTCTAAAACAATGTGTTAAGAACAATTTCGTGTTTGTATATACTGTTTCTTGATGAAAAACATATCGACCAAATTAAGCAATGGCTTGAAAAGTATTATGAATAACCCACTCTATAAAGCGAATAAAAAAAAATAAAAAAGGTAACTATCAAATAATAATAGTTTAAGAAAAGCAAATTTTGAACAAAAAAGAAGAAGCCTGGGATTATTGAACCCATGTAAGCAAGACTGGGAGTTGTTGCATACATTTTGTTTCTAAGGAGTTGTTTTTGAATTAGTATGGTCATGAATTGAATTTGCATGCAAATTGACGCTCAATTTCGGGTACACTGGAGTTTCATTAATTGCAGATGTAGCAGTACATAAAATAAAATAAACAGACTTAAAATCTTTCTGTGAAGCTTCAAAAAAAAATTGAAAATTAATAATAATTATATTCATAACATCAATATAAGATGATTTATTAAAACAATCCTCAATGCAAATTATGTAAGAAAGAAAATCCCTCTGGGCTTGGCCGTCTCAAGATCTAAATATCTATTAGGGTGGTCCATAAAAATCAATGTTTTACTTTTACTGGTCTGACCTAGAGTTGTATCCATCCTTATTTGGAACTGAAGACAGCTGTTCCGTCGAGTTCACTCTCGCTCCAATTCAGTTTATTCTTGCATATAAGTCCACCTAACTTATATGGTTTGGTCCTTGATGACGTCCCTCAACTTTATTTATACTATTTTAATCAGTTTTAGTACTGAGAGTCCAAAGGACCATAGTCTTAACCGGTCCCAAGACTGAACTAGACAGAATACATAAGGACTGACACAACAATAAAATAAAGATATCAACTTTTAATTTTACAACAATGTTTTAAAAATAGATCGGCAAGATTTCTTGCCACCCGGTAAAAAAAAAGTCATGGTATTTACAGTAATCATGGAGCAAAATTCAAAAAAATATTGCCGGTAAATCATAACACAATATGACGTATTACATGGATAAATCTTTTTTAGCAAAAAAAAAAAGTATTTTCAAAAATGGGCATAACTTTTCATTTGATTAACCAATTTGATCTAAAAGATTTTGCCACCTTTTAGATCTCCCACCAAAAAGTATTTCTGAGGATATAAACATCATAAAATAGGTATAACTCCTCAAAGAAAAACTTCCAAAGTTTCCAAGTGTTTCTCATTTTAATGACAAAAAAAGTAGTTTTAATGTATAACAAGAAATCTTCCCACTTACCAATATTAAAAAATTGGCCCAAAAAAAATCGAATCCTCTAATTTAATTTAATAATAAAAAATAATTTTTAATACAAGCTTTGCCTGTAAGTATAACCAAATCTTATGCTAATACCTTTACTGGTTTGAGACTTTGCTAGTTTCAATATGCAATCCTTTTTAACACGATCAATTAAATTATTATATATTTTTGTATTACATAGTACCTCATCTATTAAACAAACCATTATGTTTTAATGTAATCTTCTCTTTTCTGTAGTGGATTAATTTATTCTACGTTTCATTTGTGTTTAAAAATGAAACTGTCAG